>NC_036848.1:2436411-2455158 GCF_002910315.2 Salvelinus sp. IW2-2015
GTTTTTTTCGTTGGCGCCTACCGAATGAGTGTGCTCGCATACTCCCGTAAAGACTTCGCTAAAAACAGAAAAAGCTACAATAGTCCTGTTTTTCATCTCGAGAAGCCGTAGCCAGTATACACTTCCTCAAAATAGTCAGAATTAATGTAAGATAACTCGAAATTGTTTATGCCAAGCAGTCTTACTTGCTCAATTTTTACATCTAACAAGTGAAAAAATGTGCATGAAAATGATTAGTCTCTCGTTGAATGACAACAACGCTTAATTGAAGAATCCCTACTGTTGACAATTTCTGACGAAGGGGCGTATACTTCGGCTACCGACGTCAGCTTGCCTTGAGAAGATGTTTCGTGTACATGAGCAGCCGAAAAATAACAAGTAAAAAAAAAACTTGCCGAGACCAAAACGTCACAATGTGGTCATAATAGTGGTCATATCACTGCTCAAAAAAATAAAGGGAACACTTAAACAACACAATGTAACTCCAAGTCAATCACACTTCTGTGAAATCAAACTGTCCACTTAGGAAGCAACACTGATTGACAATAAATTCACATGCTGTTGTGCAAATGGAATAGACAAAAGGTGGAAATTATAGGCAATTAGCAAGACACACCCCAAAAAAAGGATGATTCTGCAGGTGGTGACTACAGACTACTTCTCAGTTCCTATGCTTCCTGGCTGATGTTTTGGTCACTTTGAATGCTGGCGGTGCCTCTCACTCTAGTGTAGCATGAGACGGATCTAACACCCACACAGTGGCTCAGGTAGTGCAGTTCATCCAGGATGGCACATCAATGCGAGCCTGTGGCAAGAAGGTTGCTGTGTCTGTCAGGCGTAGTGTCCAGGCATGGAGCGCTACCACGGGACAGGCCAGTACATCAGGAGACGTGGACGGAGGCCACACAACCCAACAGCAGGACCGCTACCTCCGCCTTTGGGCAAGAAGGTGCACTGCCAGGCCCTGCAAAATGACCTCCAGCAGCCACAATGTGCATGTGTCTGCTCAACAGTCAGAACAGACTCCATGAGGGTGTATGAGGGCCCGACATCCACAGGTGTGTTGTGTGCTCTACAGCCCAACACCGTGCAGGACGTTTGCAGTTGCCAGGAACACCAGATTGGCAAATTCGCCACTGGCGCCTGTGCTCTTCACAGATGAAAGCAGGTTCACACTGGCACATGAGCACATGTGACGACGTGACAGAGTCTGGAGACGCCGTGGAGAACGTTCTGCTGCCTGCAACATCTCCAGCATGACCGTTTGGCGGTGGGTCAGTCATGGTGTGGGTGGCATTCTTTGTGGGGCCGCACAGCCCTCCATGTGCTCGCCAGAGGTAGCCTGACTGCCATTAGGTACCAGATGAGATCCTCAGACCCTTGTGAGACCCATATGCTGAACTGCACATTTGTTGGCCTGCTGGAGTCTATTTGCAGGGCTCTGCAGTGCACCTTCTTGCCACAAAGGAGGTAGCGGTGCTGCTGCTGGGTTGCCCTCCTACGCCCTCTCCACGTTCTCCTGATGTACTGGCCTGTCTTCCTGGTAGCGCCTCCATGCTCCTGGCACCTACGCTGACCAGGACACCAGCAAACCTTTTTGCCACAGCTCGCGACTTGACTGTGCCATCCTGGGATGACGTGCGATACCTGACGCCACTTGGTAGGGTTGACTCGTCATAACATGCCTACACCTAGAGTCGACGAGCCACACCGCCAGCTATTCAAACAGTGACCAAAACCATCAGCCAGGAGCTAGGGACACTTTGAGAAGTTGTCTGTGGTACCACCTGCAGAATCACTCCTTTTTGTGGGTGTCTTGCAGATTGCTATAATTACCACTTTTGTCTATTCCATCTTGCACAACGAGCATGTGAAAGTTCATGGTCAACTCACAGTGTTGTCTTCCTGCGTGAACAGGATTCTTGATTTGCACAGGAAGTGTGATTGACTTGGAGAGTTACATTGTAGTTGTTTTAAGTGTTCCTTTATTTTTTGAGCAGTGCTATCATATACTCCAGTCATGCCAAATAACGTCTTTTTTTTTTGCGGAGGACACCCGAGGTCAACCTGAAGACGCTGGTTGTTGTTACATTAGCTCCAGTCTCTAGCCGTCGTTATTTAACCTGCTGGTTCATCACACACTATGGATACAGATCTTTTCAAGTAAATAATATGAACAGTTTAGGGCGCTCGGCTGCAGATGCCAACCATCAATGAGTTCGTCCCATTGCGGTGTTACTGTGCTTTACTATGTTTACGCTTTGCATTACACTTCTCCTCTGACCGCAGGAGTTTCCTGAGACATCTGACCAGGAGGACTTGGAGAACCCAATATAGAAGCACGGCCTCCGAGTGCTTCTGTCCGAGCAGCCCACAGGACCGGGTGTGACCCTCCGCCACCGTCGACCAGAGACACAGGCCGCCTCGGGCCCTCGTTTGAGAGGACTGCAGGTACGACTCTAAACCCGACCCCTACTCTCCCTGACCTAAACCCAGAGCACACAGGCCCGCCTCGAGCCCTGCGCGAGGCTGCAGTACGACCTCTAAACCCTGACCCCTACTACCCCTGACCTAAACCCAGAGACACAGGCCCGCCTCGAGGCCCTGCTGGAGGCTGCAGGTACGACCTCTAAACCCTAAACCCTACCCCTGACCTAGACGCAGAGACCTAGGCCCGTCTCAAGGCCCTGCTAGTGGCTTGAAGTACAACTCTGGGCCCTAACCCTGACCCATGTTGTTCAGAACCCAACTGGGCCCAATCCCACTGTTCAGCCCTGTCCCAAACCTGCCTTCAGCCCTGTCCCAAAGTCAATTCAAACTCACTTCACCTTAAGATTTAGGCCTAGTACCCTATCCAAACCAATTSTATCTAACCCTACTAGACATGAAAGGACCCCACCAGCAACCCCATTCCACCCAACCAGATCCCAGCTCGCCCCTCTAGTACTTCCCACAAACCTGACACCTTGCCTTGTAGACTGTCACAGTTCTGTTTGATCCATTGACGCAAACGTGTGGTTATTTGCATCTAACACAGCATAGCTGTCACCCACCATCAGACCACGTTAGATCACTGATTACTTCAGAGGAAGGCAGGAGGTGTTTCAAACAGGAGAAAAGCCAGAAAGAGAGATGTCCATGTTTCTAATGTCAACATGTGGATGTCTTTGTTAGTGTGTGCTAACACAGTGTGCATAGCCTACATGTGTCTGGCTCTTGACTGTTGTAGTGGTAGAGCAGGTGCTTATGGGTAAACGTGTGTGTGTGTGTTTATATGGACCAGGGTGTGTCTAGCTTTTACGGTAGGTAACACAGTATTCAATTATCTTAAAGCTTTTTGTTAAATATCAACACAACACAAAATGCAAATGACAGGAAAATGTAGTTTTCTCTTCTCTCTCTCTGAGACACAGGCCGTGTCCAAAATGGCACCCTCTTCCCTATCCCACAGGTCTATGGGTCCTGATGTTAAAAAGTAGTGCACTATATAAGGAATGGGCTGGCGTTTCGGACGCAGTTTCTGTGCTGCATTAATGATTTATTTCACCAAGTCAATTGAGAACCAATTCTCATTTAGAATGACGACCTGGCAGAGAGGTATAACATTACAGCAGAGAACAGGACAACACACAATACCYCAAACATAGAACACACTATATACAGAGAGATAGTACAAATACATAAAATATACAATGTTTACAAAAAATAATATACACTTATTTATATATATATATATATATCATTTTCCTACCTCATGAAGACATCTATTTTGTGAAGTGCACCAGTCCCTCCTGCAGAAAAGCACCCCCACAACATGATGCTACCACCCCCGTGCTCCACGGTTGGGATGGTCTTCTTCGGCTTGCAGGCCTCCCCCTTTTTCCTCCAAACATAACGATGGTCATTATGGCCAAACAGTTCTATTTTTGTTTCATCAGACCAGAGGACATTTCTCCAAATAGTATGATCTTTGTCCCCATGTGCAGTTGCAAACTGTAAGTCCTGGCTTTTTTTTATGGCGGTTTTGGAGGGCCTTCGTTCCTTGCTCAGCGGCCTTTCAGGTTATGTCAACGTAGGACTCGTTTTACCTGTGGATATAGATACTTTTGTACATTGTTTCCTCCAGCATTTCCAAGGTATAAAAAAAAAAAAACAAAGTGTACTTATTTCTGTTTTGGGATTGATTTTGCACTTTTCGGCACGCAAGGTATGTTCATCTCTAAGGAGACAGAACGCGTCCTTCCTGAGCGGTATGACGGCTGTGTGGTCCCATGGTTGTTTTATACTTGCGTACTATGTTGTACAGATGAACAGTGGTACCTTCAGGCGTTTGAAATTGCTCCCAAGTGAAGACCCAGGCTTGTGGAGGTCTAACAATTTTTTTTCTGAGGTCTTGGCTGATTTCTTTTCATTTTCCCATGATGTCAAGCAAAGAGGCACTGAGTTTGAAGGTAGTCCTTGAAATACATCCAGAGGTACACCTCCAATACTATGTACATGTAGGTAGAGTTATTAAAGTGACAATGCATAGATGATAACAACAGAGAGTAGCAACAGTGTAAAAGAGGGGGGCAATGCAAATAGTCTGGGTAGCCATTTGATTAGGTGTTCAGGAGTCTTATGGCTTGGGGGTAGAAGCTCTTGGACCTAGACTTGGCGCCCCGGTA
The DNA here is from genome assembly GCF_002910315.2 of Salvelinus sp. IW2-2015. Classification (NCBI taxonomy): domain Eukaryota; kingdom Metazoa; phylum Chordata; class Actinopteri; order Salmoniformes; family Salmonidae; genus Salvelinus; species Salvelinus sp. IW2-2015. Next base: position 2,441,079 of record NC_036848.1, read on the forward strand.
CCGCTTGCCGTGTGGTAGCAGAAAGAACAGTCAATGACTAGGGTGGCTCGAGTCTTTGACAATTTTTAGGGCCTTCTTCTGACACCGTCTGGTATAGAGGTCCTGGATGGCAGCTTAGCCCCAGTGATGTACTGGGCRGTACGCACTACCCTCTGTAGTGCCTTGCGGTCGGAGGCCGAGCAGTTGCCATACCAGACAGTGATGCAACCAATCAGAATGCTCTCGATGGTGCAGCTGTAGAACCTTTTTGAGTATCTGAGGACCCCATGCCAAATCTTTTCAGTCTCCTGAGGAAAAATAGGTTTTGTCGTGCCCTCTTCACGACTGTCTTGGTGTGCTTGGACCATGTTAGTTTGTTGGTGATGTGGACACCGAAGAACTTGAAGCTCTCAACCTGCTCCACTGACTTTGGAGCAGTGGAAGCGTTTGCTTGGAGTGAATAATCACGCTTCACCATCTGGCTGTCCGACGAACAAATATGGATTTGGCGGATGCCAGGAGAACACTACCTGCCCCGGTGCATAGCGCCAACTGTAACGTTTGGAGGAGGAGGAATAATGGTCTGGGGCTGTTTTATGGTTCGTGCCCCTTGTTACAGTGAAAGGAAATCTTAATGCTACAGCATACAATAAATGGTTTGTTGAGATCGGTGTGGAAGAATTTGACTGGCCTGCACAGAGCTCTGACCTCAACCCCAATGAACACCCTTGGGATGAATTGGAATGCCGACTGCGAGCCAGGCCTAATCGCCCAACATCAGTGGCCGACCTAACTAATGCTTTTTTTTGTAGCTGAATGGAAGCAAGTCCCCGTAGCAATGTTCCAACACCTAGTGGAAAGCCTCCCCAGAACAGTCAAGGTTGTTATAGCAGCAAAGGGAGGACCAACTCTATATTAATGCCAATTTTTTTGGAATGAGTTGTTCGACGAGCAGGTGTCCACATTCTTTAAAAAAAACTAACTATTTTTAAATGATGGATCCCCATTAGCTGCCAAAGCAGCAGCTACTCTTCCTGGAGTCCAGCAAAGTTAAGGCAATTTATACAATTTTAAGAACATTACAATACTTTCACAGATTTCACAACACACTGTGTGCCCTCAGGCCCCTACTCCACCATTTCCACATATCTACAGTACTAAATCCATATGTATGTATAGTGCGTATGTTATTGTGTGTGTATATGCATGCGTGTGTCTGTGCCAATATTTGTGTTGCTTCACAGTCCCCGCTGTTCCATAATATTTTTTTTTCATCTGTTTTTTTAAATCTAATTTTACTGCTTGCTTGTGGTCATCTAGTGTATAGGCTTATGTTGTTGTTTAGGTGGAGTTATGGGTCAATTTGCATATTATTCCTCTACATGTGGAACGCATGAAAGTCCTTTTTATTTTGGTTTAACACCATTTTGACACATTCGCCCCATTTATTTCTAGAAAGCTATGTTTTGTCATACACCAGATAGGTGCAGTGACGTGGTGGTTTACAGGGTCAGCCATAATAAACGGTTGGTTTACAGGGTCAGCCATAGTAGTACGTGGTGGTTTACAGGGTCAGCCATAGTAGTACGTGGTGGTTTACAGGGTCAGCCATAGTAGTACGGCGCCCTTGGAGCAAATTGGGGTTAAGTGCTAAAGGACATATCGACAGATTTTTCACCTTGAATGCTCGGGTATTCGAACCAGGGACCTCTTGGTTACTGGCCCAACGATTTAACCGCTAGGCTAGCTGCCGCACTAATGAGAAACATTCACACTGGGTTAGTGCAGAAATACCACAATAACAGGAGGCAATAATGTCAACACGGCAGACAATGATCAGCAGGCATGTTGATCAGTCAGCAGATCAGGTACGGTTTTTAAAGGAGTGTGGTGGGCTTGAATGTGTCGAGTTTGAAGGTCTTACGCAGCTCGTTCCAGTCGTTGGCAGCGGAAAACTGGAATGATTGATGGCTACAGGAAGTGCTAGGCTTGGAATGACCAGTACAATGCCTCTACCAGAGAGCAGGTTGCTATTGGTAGTGGAGATGTTGAGGTAGAGGGGGGACTTGCCAATGAGGGACTTTGGTACCAGTGGGTCTGGTGTCGTGTATGTTAACGAGGGCCAGTTGACCAGGGTGTAAAGGTCACAGTGATAAGTGTTTAAGGGGGCACTGGTAACAAAGCGAATGGCAGTGTGGTAAATTACAAGTTGTTTTGGGGGCAAGCCTGTAAACTACATCGTCATAGTCCAGGATTGGCAGTATGGCCATTTTTACAAGGGTGTGCTTGGCAGAGTGGGTGAAGGATGTTCTGTCACGGTTTAGGAAACCAATTCTGGATGTAAATTTAGACTATAGGTGGGTGATGTGTGTATGGAATGAGGTTGAGAATGTTAGGAGACTAGGCAGGTTGAGGTAAGATCCGGTTGAAGAGCATACATTTCCTTTTTTTGGTATTGMTAAGGTCAGAGAAGGTATGTTGGATGTTGTAGGGTGGTTACACGTGTTCAGGGAGGGGCCAGTTGTGTACAGGATAGTGTCATAAAGGTGGATGAGGGTCACCAGAAGCATGCGCCACATTCTTAATATACACCGAGAATAGGGTCGGCCCAAGAATCTATCCTTGTGGAACTCCCGTAGATACAGCCAGTGGGTTAGAAAGCAGCCCCTTGGATTGTACACATTGTACACGGCCAGAGAAATAGTTTTCAAACTAGGCTAGACAATCCTCAGAGCCATATGTCGCTGACTGTTTTGATCAGGATGCAGTGGTTAACAGAATCAAAGACTTTGGCCAGATCAGTAAAAACAGCCGCACAATGCTTCTTGTTGTCAAAAGCCGTGGTGATGTTGTTGAGACAGGACAATACAACGATCAACCACCCAGTCCTCAGCCCTCCACTACTTGCCCTGCCCTGCCTGCCCGCCTGGGGCAACATTGTAAAATCCTTCTGACAGCCAGGTGTCGGCTAAGTTTAGACTCACTCACACAGGCAGGGTAGTGGTGATATAAACACTGACTGGCAGGACCCACCCACTTCTGAACTTTTCTGGTACAAAGATGGTGCCGTACTGTATGGCTGCTGTCTTGAGCTCTGAACCCAACTTAGCTTTTTTCTGATTCTTTTGGCGTTTACGTATTTTTGGGAGGGGGGGAGTTCTTTCTCTTGCTAGCTTGCTCTCACTTTGTCCCTTGTCTCATGTCAACGGACACGCACACAGTATTTTGGCTTGGCTGCCGTCCCTGGATGGGAAGTGTGTCTTGGTCCTTGTGAAAGAGGTCCTTCAGTATGTTAACGGAACAAACAGTCTGTTTTTTTTTCTCCTCCTGCCTGCTTCTCTCTTTTGCTCTCCTCCCTCCCTTCCCTGCATCTCGGTCCTCTCCCTCTCTTCTGCTGGCTTTCTCTTCCCTCCCCCTCTCCCAGTCACACACACTCGTGTATGACATTCCTGCTTTTCTCCCTGCTGTGCCTGTCTTGTCCAACACCTTCTACACACACAGTGCTAGTCCACCAGTCTCATCTATAATTCACAAGACAGAGCCCTGCTAGCATACAGGCCCCCAAGCACCTCGCCCCTACCCTTCTGGCCCCTAGCTAGCCCTACCCTTCTGGCCCTAGCAGCCCCCTTAAGACACTAGGCACCCCTACCCCCTAGAACAGGCAGCCAGCCCCTTACACTAGCCACCCCCTACCCCCCTAGCGCTGCCACCCCTACCCCTAGCGCTAGCCACCCCTACCCCCCTATGACGCTACAAGCCCCTCGACACTAGCCACCCCTACCCCCTAGACGCTAGCCACCCCTCACACTAGCCCCCTAGACACTAGGCTGCTAGCCCGCCCCCTAGACACTAGCACGCCCCTAGCACTAGCCAGCCCCTCCCCCCTACATTAGCCCCCTACCCCCTAGACACTAGGCACCCCCCTAGACACTAGCGCACTCCCTACCCCCTAGACACTAGCACCCCCCTAACACTAGGCACTCCCTACCCTCTTAGACACTAGCACCCCCTGACATTAGGCACCCTCCTACCCCCTAGACATTAGCCCACCCTACCCCCCTAGACATTAGGCACCCCTACCCCCATACATTTAGGCACCCCGCCTACCCCCTTAGACACCTAGCCAGCCCCCCTAGACGACTAGCCAGCCCCCTAGATCACTAGGCACACCTGCCACCCCCCTAGACACTAGCCAGCCCCCTAGACACTAGCCAGCCCTTTTCCCTTTAGGTAGCACCCTAACCCATAGCTTAGACTCTCGTGTAGCCCCCAGGGGTTAGATCTGTGAGGACTGGTTCAGTCGGTGGAGGACATATGTCTACGTTTTCACCTAGCTTCTCAGGGGGAAAGCTTGAAATACTTTCTTCATTACTTCATGTGAAAATGCCTCTAGACCAAGACGTTTGGACATATAGACATACACAGAGTGTACAAAATATTAGGAACACCTTTTGCCCTCAGAACAGCCTCAATTCGTCGGGGCATGGACTCAACAAGGTGTCAAAAGCGTTTCCACAGGGATGCTGGCCCATGTCGACTCCAATGCTTCCCACAGTTGTCAAGTTGGCTGGATGTCCTTTGGGTGGTGGACCATTCTTGATAAACACAGGAAACTGTTGAGCGTGAACAACCCGGCAGCGTTGCAGTTCTTGGCACACACACACAATCGATGGCTCAAATGTGTCAAGGCTTAAAAAAAACTTTTACGTGTTTCCTCCTGTTCATCTACACTGATTTCAAGGGGATTAAACAAGTGACATCAATAAGGGATCATAGCTTTCACCTGGATTCACCTGATCAGTCTATTTAATGGAAGAGCACTATGTGTCATGGTTTGTACACTCAGTGTATATACCCAAGACTGTTAAGCTTGTCAAATCTGTTTTCCTGATTTGAATCTAACCCATGCTTGTGTTTTGTTTTGTATTTTTTGTTATGAATGCCGCTACTAACATTGGATTGGCTGGACTTGCCTCTACGATCACCTGCCTGGCTTCTTTGGTGTGGTTTTGCCCCCATGCCTGTGTTTCCTGTGATGACCTTTAACCCGGAAGGCATTGGTAAACTGTCAACTGCGGATGGTAAAGCGTTTGCAGATCCCGAGGTGCTGCGGAGGCTGACGTCGTCAGTGAGCTGTGCCCTGGACGAGGCGGCTGCCGCCCTGACGCGCATGAGGGCAGAGAACACACTCAACACTGGCCAGGCCGACAAGTATGTATCTATCCCAGTCCATCTATCAATACATCTATCAATACATCTATCAATACATCTATCAATACATCTATCAATACATGAGAACACACTCAACGCTGGCCAGGCCGACAAGTACAGTTGAAGTCGGAAGTTTACATACACCTTAGCCTAATGCATTTAAACTCAGTTTTTCACAATTCCTGATACTTGATCCTAGTAAAAATTCCCTGTCTTAGGTCAGTTAGGATCACCACTTCATTTTAAGAATGTGAAATGTCCGAATAATAGTTTATTTATTAATAATTTATTTCAGCTTTTATTTCTTTCATCACATTCCCAGTGGGTCAGAAGTTTACATACACTCAATTAGTATTTGGTAGCATTGTTTAACTTGCGTCAAACGTTTCAGGTAGCCTTCCACAAGCTTCCCATAATAAATTGGGTGAATTTTGGCCCATTCCTCCTGACAGAGCTGGTGAACTGAGTCAGGTTTGTAGGCCTCCTTGCTCGCACACACTTTTTCAGTTCTGCCCACAAATTTGATATAGGATTGAGGTCAGGGCATTGTGATGGCCACTCCAATACCTTGACTTTGTTGTCCTTAAGCCATTTTGCCACAACTTTGGAAGTATGCTTGGGGTCCTTGTCCATTTGGAAGACCCACTTGCGACCAAGCTTTAACTTCCTGACTGATGTCTGAGCTTTTCCATCCTCATGATGCCATCTATTTTGTGAAGTGCACAGGTCCTCCTGCAGCAAAGCACCCCCACAACATGATGCTGCCACCCCCGTGCTTCACGCTTGCGATGGTGTTCTTCAACTTGCAAGTCTCCCCCTTTTTCCTCCAAACATAACGATGGTCATTATGGCCAAACAGTTCTATTTTTGTTTTATCAGACCAGAGGACATTTCTCCAAAAAGTACATTCTTTGTCCCCATGTGTAGTTGCAAACCGTAGTCTGGCTTTTTTATGGCGGTTTTGGAGCAGTGGCTTCTTCCTTGCTGAGCGGCCTTTCAGGTTGTGTCGATATAGGACTCGTTTTACTGTGGATATATATACTTTTGTACCTGTTTCCTCCTGCATCTTCACAAGTACCTTTGCTGTTGTTCTGGGATTGATTTGCACTTTTCGCAAAAGTACATTAATCTCTAGGAGACAGAACGCGTCTCCTTCCTGAGCGGTATGACGGCTGCGTGGTCCCATGGTGTTTATACTTGCGTACTATTGTTTGTACAGATGAACTTGGTACCTTCAGGCGTTTGGAAATTGCTCCCAAGGATGAACCAGACTTGTGGAGGTCTGCAATTTCTTTTCTGAGTCTTGGCTGATTTCTTTTGATTTTCCCATGATGTCAAGCAAAAAGGTAGGCCTTGAAATACATCCACAGGTACACCTCCCAATTGACTCAAATTATGTCAATTAGCCTATCAGAAGCTTCTAAAACCATGACATAATTTTCTGGAATTTTCCAAGCTGTGTAAAGGCACAGTCAACTTAGTGTATGTAAACTTCTGACCCACCGGAATTGTAATACAGTGAATTATAAGTGAAATAATCTGTCTGTAAACAATTGTTGGAAAAATGACTTGTGTCTTGCACAAAGTAGATGTCCTAACCGACTTGCCAAAACTATAGTTTGTTAACAAGACATTTGTGGAGTGGTTAAAAAACGAGTTTTAATGACTCCAACCTAAGTGTATGTAAACTTCCGACTTCAACTGTGTGTGTCTACCCCAGTCCATCTGTCAATACATCTATCAATACATGAGAAGAGAACACAGTCAACGCTGGCCGACAAGTATGTGAGACCAACTGAATATAGCAGTCAATATCTGAATGTCAGTCAATGTATTACCTCCGTGATCAATATGTTACTCGATCAAACAGTTTAGTCAAGCATCAAATGTCTGGTAGTTTCTCTCACAGTAATAGCAGAAGTGTGATTATGAGCTGTGTGTGTGCGGCATTAGTTGTGTGTGTGTGTATGTAAGGGGTGTGTGTTCTCTTGTCATAGTGGCAGTAATTGTAGCTGTTTGATTACGAAGTGTGTAGGTGTGTGTTTGTTCTCCTGTCACAGGGGCAGTAATTGTAGCTGTTTGATTACGAAGTGTGTAGGTGTGTGTTTGTTCTCCTGTCACAGGGGCAGTAATTGTAGCAGTCTGGTTATTTTCAGCCGGAGTCTAGCTGAGGCGTGTTCGGACGGAGACGTGAACGCCGTGAGGAAGCTGCTAGACGAGGGGCGGAGCGTCAACGAACACACTGAGGAAGGAGAGAGTCTTCTCTGCCTCGCCTGCTCTGCTGGATACTATGAACTCGCACAGGTGTGTGCGTGAGAGAGCAGTGTGTGTGTATCTGTCGCAAGTGTGTAATCGTCCTTTTTCAATAAGTCATTTCAGTAACTTCCGTGAAAGGTGTCCTCTTTTTGCAGGGTTATGTTAGAATGCAGTTCAGTCCCCCACAATCTCTACAGCATACATTTACATTGTATGAGCTCTGACCCCTGCTGTGATTGGTTGTTAGGTGCTGCTCGCCATGCATGCCAACGTGGAGGACCGGGGGATTAAAGGTGACATCACACCCCTGATGGCGGCGGCGAGCGGCGGTTACGTCGACATCGTCAAGCTGCTCCTGGTCCACGGGGCTGACGCCAACGCACAGTCCTCCACCGGTACCAATACACACATTCCTCTATCATTTTCCTATCTGCCTCAATGTGCGTCTGGTTATTTCTTGTAATAATTCTTTGTCCCAATTTTTTTCTTTTTTTTTCTTCTGCTTGGACAACATGTCCCTATGCACCATCTCGACCCCATCTCGACCCCATCTCGACCCATTGGGTTGCATTAAATCTAAACATCACTAACACACGTAACACAGACCTGACGTATGGTCTCTCCCCCCCTCTGTACAGTCGTGGCCAAAAGTTTTGAGAATGAGACAAATATTAATTTCCACAAAGTTTGCTGCTTCAGTGTCTTTAGATATTTTTGTCAGATGTTACTATGGAATACTGAAGTATAATTACAAGCATTTCATACGTGTCAAAGGCTTTTATTGACAATTACATGAACCCCACACATGAATGGTCTCAGGATGCTTTACTGTTGGCATGACACAGGACTGATGGTAGCGCTCACCTTGTCTTCTCGGAAAGGGGATTCATCAGAGAAAATGACTACCCCAGTCCTCAGCAGTCCAGTCCCTGTACCTTTTGCAGAATATCAGTCTGTCCCTGATGTTTTTCCTGGAGAGAAGTGGCTTCTTTGCTGCCCTTCTTGACACCAGGCCTTCCTCCAAAAGTCTTCGTCTCACTGGGCGTGCAGATGCACTCACACCTGCCAGCTGCCATTCCTGAGCAAGCTCTGTACTGGTGGTGCCCTGATCCCGCAGCTGAATCAACTTTAGGAGATGGTCCTTGCGCTTGCTGGGCTTTTTTGCGCGCCCTGAAGCCTTCGTCACAGCAATTGAACCACTCTCCTTGAAGTTCTTGATGATCCGATAAATGGTTGCTTTAGGTGCAATCTTACTGGCAGCAATATCCTTGCCTGTGAAGCCCTTTTTGTGCAAGTTTTGTTTTTGTGCAAAGCAATGATGACGGCATGTGTTTCCTCGCAGTAACCATGGTTGACAGAGGAAGAACAATGATTCCAAGCACCACCCTCCTTTTGAAGCTTCAGTCTGTTATTCAAACTCAATCAGCATGACAGAGGGATCTCCAGCCTTGTCCTCGTCAACACTCACACCTGTGTTAACGAGAGAATCACTTACATGATGTCAGCTGGTCCTTTTGTGGCAGGGCTGAAATGCAGTGGAAATGTTTTTGGGGGATTCAGTTCATTTGCATGGCAAAGAGGTACTTTGCAATTAATTGCAATTCATCTGATCACTCTTCATAACATTCTGGAGTATATGCAAATTGCCATCATACAAACTGAGGCAGCAGACTTTTTGTGAAAATTTATAATTTGTGTCATTCTCAACTTTGCCACTACTGTAGGTAACACAGCCCTCCCTCTGTAGGTAACAACCCTGACGTATGGTCTCTCCCCTGTAGGTAACACAACCCTGACGTATGGTCTCTCCCCTGTAGGTAACAACCTGACGATCGTCTCCCCTTGTAGGTAACACAGCCCTGACGTATGGTCTTTCTCTCCCTCTGTAGGTAACACAGCCCTGACGTATGTCTCTCCCCCTGAGGTAACACAACCCTGACGTATGTCTCTCCCCCTGTAGGTAACACAACCCTGACGTATGGTCTCTCCCCTGTAGGTAACACAACCCTGACGTATGGTCTCTCCCCCTGTAGGTAACACAACCCTGACGTATGGTCTCTCCCCTGTAGGTAACACAGCCCTGACGATGGTCTTTCTCTCCCTCGTAGGAACACAGCCCTGAGTATGGCTTTCTCTCCCTGTAGTACACAGCCTGAGCTATGGTCTCTCCCTCTGTAGGTAACACAGCCTGACGTATGGTCTCTCCCCCTGTAGGTAACACAGCCCTGACGTATGGTCTCTCCCTCTGTACGTAACACAGCATGACGTATGGTCTTTCTCTCCCTCTGTAGGTAACACAGCCCTGACGTATGGTCTCCCCCTGTAGGTAACACAGCCTGACGTATGTTTCTCCCCTTGTAGTAACAACAGCCCTGACGTATGGTCTTTCTCTCCTCTGTAGGAACACAGCCCTGACGTATGGTCTTGTCTCCCTCTGTAGTACACAGCCCTGACATATGGCTTTCTCTCCCTCTGTAGGAACACAGCCCTGACGTATGGTCTCTCTCCCCTCTGTAGAGTAACACAGCCCTGACGTATGGTCTCCTCTCCCCTCTGTAGGTAACACAGCCTGACGTATGGTCTCTCCCCCCTGTAGGTACAACAGCCTGACGTATGGTCTCTCCCCCTCTGTAGGTAACACAGCCCTGACGTATGGTCTCCTCCCCTCTGTAGTAACACAGCCCTGACGTATGGTCTCTCTCCCTCTGTAGGTAACACAAGCCTGACGTATGGTCTCTCTCTCCCTCTGTAGGTAACACAAGCCCTGACGGTATGTCTCTCCCCCTCTGTAGGTAACACAGCCTGACGTATGGTCTCTCCCCCTCTGTAGGTAACACAGCCCTGACGTATGGTCTCTCCCCTCTGTAGTAACACAGCCTGACGTATGGTCTCTCCCCCTCTGTAGGTAACACAGCCCTGACGTACGGTCTTTCTTCCCCTCTGTAGGTAACACAGGCCTGACGTACGGTCTCTCTCCCCCTCTGTAGGTAACACAGCCCTGACGTACGGTCTCTCTCCCTCTGTAGGTAACACAGCCCTGACGTATGGTTCTCTCTCCCTCTGTAGTAACACAGCCTGACGAGTATGGCTCCTCCCCCTCTGTAGGAACACAGCCCTGACGTATGGTCTCTCTCCCCTCTGTAGGTAACACAGCCCTGACGTATGGTCTCTCTCTCCCTCTGTAGTAACACAGCCCTGACGTATGGTCGCTCTCCCCTCTGTAGGTAACACAGCCCTGACGTTATGGTCTCTCTCCCCCTCTGTAGGTAACACAGCCCTGACGTATGGTCTCTCCCCCTCTGTAGGTAAACAGCCCTACGTATGGTCTCTCCCCCTCTGGGTAACACAGCCCTGACGTATGGTCTCTCTCCCTCTGTAGTAACACACCCTGACGTACGGTCTCTCTCCTCTTAGGTAACACAGCCCTGACGTACGGTCTCTCTCCCTCTGTAGTAACACAGCCCTGACGTATGCCTGTGCTGGGGGGTTCGTAGATGTGGTGAAGGTTCTCCTAAAGGAGGGGGCCAACATCGAGGACCACAACGAGAACGGACACACCCCTCTAATGGAGGGGGCGAGCGCGGGCCACGTGGAGGTGGCCAGGTTCTGCTGGAGTACGGCGCCGGGATCAACACCACACCTCCAACGAGTTCAAGGAGAGCGCCCTCACACTCGCCTGCTACAAAGGTCTTCTTCACTTTCGTCTGAGTATTCAAGTGTCCCTTTGACTGTTTAGATGTTTTCATGTGGGGCTCGCTCTCATCACCCCCCAATGCAACCTTCATAGTCCAGACAACAAAATAACAATCTCTGCTTCTCTCTCCTCTCTCCCCCGCCCGCTCTCTCTCTCCCTTGCCCTCTCTCTCTCCCGCTCTGCCCTCTCTCTCCCCTGCCTCTCTCTCTCCCATCTGCCTCTCTCCTCTCCGCACCCTCTCTCTCTCTCTATATATATATATATAATATATATATATATATATATAATATATATATTAGGTCATCTGGACATGGTGAGGTTTCTGCTGGAAGCCGGGGCAGATTCAGGAGCATAAGACAGATGAGAGCACACAGCGCTGATGGAAGCTTGCATGGTGAGCATATGACCCAACACACAGCCCCTCTCTCCCTGCATGGGAGCATATGACCCAACACCACAGCCCCTCTCTCCCTGCATGGTGAGCATATGACCCAACACACAGCCCCTCTCTCCCTGCATGGTGAGCATAATGACCCAACACACAAGCCCCTCCTCCTGCATGGTGAGCATATGACCCAACACACAGCCCCTCTCTCCCTGCATGGTGAGCATATGACCCAACACACAGCCCCTCTCTCCCTGCATGGTGAGCATATGACCAACACACAGCCCTCTCTTCTCTCTCCCTGCATGGTGAGCATATGACCCAACACACAGCCCTCTCTCCTCTCTCCCTGCATGGTGAGCATATGACCCAACACACAGCCCTCCTCTCTTCCCTCATGGTGAGCATATGACCCAACACACAGCCCCTCTCTGCCTCTCTCCCTGCATGGCGAGCATATGACCCAACACACAGCCCCTCTCTCCTCTCTCCTGCATGGCGAGCATATGACCCAACCCAATATCTCCTCTCTCCCTGCTTGTTGTGTGAGAATGTGTGTAACTCTGTCATAACCAACTCAGGTGCTTATGTTTCCTGTGTGTGTGTGTGCTCTTCCTGTCCCAGGATGGGCATGTGGAGGTGGCACGGCTGCTGTTGGACAGCGGGGCGCAGGTCAAATGCCAGCTGACTCCTTCAGGCGCCCTCACGCCTGGCAGCCTGCGGCGGGCATGTAGATCTAGCAGCTCTGCTCATAGAGAGAGGGGCCAACCTAGAGGAGTGAGTAGCAACCACAGTTCCCAAACCAGTGGATGTTTAATATGTGTGTGGGTGAATGAGGGTTAGGTCACACAGAGAGATGGCGAATCCAAACCCCTCCCAACCCACTTCTGGGAACCTCCGTTGTCACACTGAGAGGTGACTTCCAGAGACTGGCGAGGGGCTCAGTAAATCCATCAGCTTCAGAACACAGTCCTGACTTAACATGCAATTCATGTTCCATTTTTAAATAATAAAACAAGCATGAAATTAAAATGAACAAACCCCCCTGTTGTTACTGAGGGATTTAACCCTCACAATAGTTAAATGTTTAATTTGGGTATTGTTTTGCTCTTTACATGTCAAGTTCGACCATCAGACAAACCATGCACGTGTCATATAATTAGGCAGCCTCTCCATTCTTTTGTGAAATTGCATAATCAATGCAGTGGCTTGTGGGATTCCACTTCGCTGTGGAAGCGGGAGTGTTGCAGGGTCAGTCGAAGTGCCTACTGAGGGGTTAACTCGCCCCTACGCCTTGATCATTTTCACTCCTTCACTTTGGGACACTTGTGCAAATGGAGGGGGAAGGGTGTTTTGGGATTCAGCCCACTGAGTCCTGTACGTGTATGTTTTAATTGTCAGGTGAATGATGAAGGTTACACCCCTCTGATGGAGCAGCCAGAGAGAAGGTCATGAAGAGAGTGCCCTGCTACTGGCTCATGGTAATCAACTGGCAGAATAATGGATACCTGCACATGTTTCAATGATGTTGATGTTATACTATGTTATTGTGTGTAATGAAGTGCTTGTCAGCCTGTTGGTGAGAGTCTCCATCCTAATATAGATACTAACTCTCTCTCCATCTCTCTTTCCTCTCCATCTCTCTCTCTCTCTCTTCCTCCCTCCCCTCCATGTGCCAAGCATCAACGCCCAGACGAGGAGACGGCAGGAGACAGCCCTGACGGTCCTGCTGTGGAGGCGTTCCTGGGGTGGCTGACTTCTCATCAAGGCCGGGGCCGACTCGAGCTGGGGCTGCTCCACGCCTCTCTGGAGAGTCCTGCACAGGAGGACCCTGGAGCTGGTCAAATAACCTCTGGCTGGCAGTACATACACACCTGGAGCTGGTCAAATCTCCGGTCAGGTACTACCGGCTGTATACCCGCTGCAAGGTACATACACACCTGGAGGCTGGTCAAATACCTCCTGGCTGCAGTACATACACACCTGGAGCTGGTCAAATACACTCCTGGCTGCAGGTTACATACACACCTGGAGCTGGGTCAAATAACTCCTGGCTGCAGTACATACACACCTGGAGCGGTCAAATAACCTCCTGGCTGCAGGTACATAGCACACCTGGAAGCTGGTCAAATAACTCTGTGCTGCAAGGTCAATGCACACCTGGACGCATGGTCAAATAACTCCGCTGCAGGTACATGCACACCTGAGCTGGTCAATATACTCCTGGCTTGCAAGGACATGCCCACCGGGCTGGTCAATAACCTGGCTGCAGGTACATCCCCTGGACGTCAAATAACTCCTGGCTTGCAGGTTAACATGCACACCTGGAGCTGGTCAAATACCTCTGGCTGAAGGTTACATGCACACCTGGAAGACTGGTTCAAATACCTCCTGGCTGGCAGGTACAATGCCACACCTTGGAAGCTGGTCAAATACTGAGGATCTTTGTTTATCTTTAGTATTTTTGTAGGGTACTTATGTGAGACTCCAGGCCTTAGCCTAGAAACTAGATGGCTTGTTGTAAGTATAGTTGACAACTTCTACCTTTTTAACAG
>NC_036848.1:2455183-2460363 GCF_002910315.2 Salvelinus sp. IW2-2015
TCTCGTTGCTCTTTCTTCGTCCCCTCGCCTCCTCGTCCCTGCCCCCCGTCTTCCCGGCTCTGAGGCGCCGTTCCGCGCGCTTTGCCCTGCTTCTGGTCGCCGCACGCTCTCTCATGATAGAGTGAATGAGTATGAATTAGATGAGTAGGTGCGCGGACAGGGTGATGGTTGTGCCGTGAATAAGCCGGGGAAGCAGGGCATAAGGGCAGATAATGGACACGGATCCGTGATGGACTTGCATGTGTGAGCATTAAGACAACACACAGCCCCTCTCTCCCTGCATTGTAGCATAGACCCAACACACAGCCCCTCTCCCTGCATGGTGAGCATATGACCAACACAAGCCCTCTCTCTGCTGTGAGTATGACCCAACACACAGCCCCTCTTCTCCTGCATTGGTGAGCATATGACCCAAACACACACCCTCTCTCCCTGCATGGTGAGCATATGACCCAACACACAGCCCTCTTCCCTGCATGGTGAGCATATGACCCAACACACAGCCCTCTCTCTTCTCCTGCATGGTGAGCATATGACCCAACACACAGCCCCTCTCTCCTCTCTCCCTGCATGGTGAGCATATGACCCAACACACAGCCCCTCTCTCCTCTCTCCCTGCATGGTGAGCATATGACCCAACACACAGCCCCTCTCTCCTCTCTCCCTGCATGGCGAGCATATGACCCAACACACAGCCCCTCTCTCCTCTCTCCCTGCATGGCGAGCATATGACCCAACCCAATATCTCCTCTCTCCCTGCTTGTGTGTGAGAATGTGTGTGTAACTCTGTCATAACCAACTCAGGTGCTTATGTTGTCCCTGTGTGTGTGTGTGCTCTTCCTGTCCCAGGATGGGCATGTGGAGGTGGCACGGCTGCTGTTGGACAGCGGGGCGCAGGTCAACATGCCAGCTGACTCCTTCGAGTCGCCCCTCACCCTGGCAGCCTGCGGCGGGCATGTAGATCTAGCAGCTCTGCTCATAGAGAGAGGGGCCAACCTAGAGGAGGTGAGTAGCAACACACAGTCCCAAACCAGTGGATGTTTTAATATGTGTGTGGGTGAATGAGGGTTAGGGTCACACAGAGAGATGGCGAATCCCAAACCCTCCCAACCCACTCTGAGGAACCTCCGTTGTCACACTGAGGGTGACTTCCAGAGACTGGCGAGGGGCTCAGTAAATCCATCAGCTTCAGAACACAGTCCTGACTTACACCATGCAATTCATGTTCCATTTTTAAATAATAAAACAAGCATGAAATTAAAATGAACAAACCCCCCCTGTTGTTACTGAGGGATTTAACCCTCACTAATAGTTAAATGTTTAATTTGGGGGTATTGTTTTTGCTTTTACATGTCAAGTCTCGACATCAGACAAACCAATGCACGTGTCATATAATTAGGCACGCCTCTCCATTCTTTTGTGAAATTGCATAAATCAATGCAGTGGCTTGTGGGATTCCACTTCGCTGTGGAAGCGGCAGTGTTGCAGGGTCAGTCGAAGTGCCTACTGGAGGGGTTAACTCGCCCCTACGCCCTTGATCATTTTCACTCCTTCAGCTTTGGGACACTTGTGCAAATGGAGGGGAAGTGGGTTTTGGGATTCAGCCACTGAGTCCTGTAACAGTGTATGTTTTAATGTGTCCAGGTGAATGATGAAGGTTACACCCCTCTGATGGAGGCAGCCAGAGAAGGTCATGAAGAGATGGTGGCCCTGCTACTGGCTCAGGGTAATCAACTGGCAGATAAATGGATACCTGCACACTGTTCAATGATGTTGCATGTATACTATGTTATTGTGTGTAATGAAGTGCTTTGTCAGGCCTGTTGGTGAGAGTCTCACTCCTAATATAGATACTTAACTCTCTCTCCATCTCTCTTTCTCTCTCCATCTCTCTCTCTCTCTCTCCTCCCTCCCCCTCCAGGTGCCAACATCAACGCCCAGACAGAGGAGACGCAGGAGACAGCCCTGACGCTGTCCTGCTGTGGAGGGTTCCTGGAGGTGGCTGACTTCCTCATCAAGGCCGGGGCCGACATCGAGCTGGGCTGCTCCACGCCTCTCATGGAGGCTGCACAGGAGGGACACCTGGAGCTGGTCAAATACCTCCTGGCTGCAGGTACATACACACCTGGAGCTGGTCAAATACCTCCTGGCTGCAGGTACTACACACCTGGAGCTGGTCAATACTCCTGGCTGCAGGTACATACACACCTGGAGCTGGTCAAATACCTCCTGGCTGCAGGTACATACACACCTGGAGCTGGTCAAATAACTCCTGGCTGCAGGTACATACACACCTGGAGCTGGTCAAATACCTCCTGGCTGCAGGTACATCACACCTGGAGCTGGTCAAATAACTCCTGGCTGCAGGTACATGCACACCTGGAGCTGGTCAAATAACTCCTGGCTGCAGGTACATGCACACCTGGAGCTGGTCAAATACCTCCTGGCTGCAGGTACATGCACACCTGGAGCTGGTCAAATACCTCCTGGCTGCAGGTACATGCACACCTGGAGCTGGTCAAATACTGAGGATTCTTTGTTTGATCTTTAGTATTTTTGTAGGGTACTTATGTGAGACTCCAGGCCTTAGCCTAGAAACTAGATGGCTGTTGTAAGTAAAGTTGACAACTTCTACCTTTTTTAACAGGGCTTGTTAGTTTTTTTTGGTCTGCTCTGAACTCTGAACTCTCTATAGGGGCAAACGTGCACGCTACCACGGCGACAGGAGACACAGCGCTGACGTACGCGTGTGAGAACGGACACACTGACGTGGCCGACGTTCTACTGCAGACTGGAGCCGATCTGGTACACAAACACCTGTTATCTCTCACTCTGTCTGTCACATCTCCCTTTCTGATTTATCTTCCCTGTCAGCTCTTTCATTCTGTCACCATCTCCCTTTCTGATTTATCTTCCCTGTGTTGTATCTTCCCTGTCACCATATCAGTCTGTGTGTGTGTTTGTTTTACTGTCCTTGTTGGTACCAGAAGTCCTCAAGGATAGTAAAACTATAACATTCGGACATTACTATTTTAGGCTTGGGGGTTAGAATTAAGGTTGGGGTTAGGCTTAGGGTTAGATTTAGGGCTTAAGGAAAATAGAATTTAGGATGGGAATCAATTCTTTGGTCCCCACAAGGATAGCAATACAAAACTGTGTGTGTGTGGACCCATGTCCTCTCCTAAAATCCACGTCCTGTTTGTCTGTTCTCCAGGAGCATGAGTCTGAGGGGGGGAGGACACCCCTGATGAAGGCAGCCAGAGCAGGACACCTCTGCACCGTGCAGTTCCTCATCAGCAAGGGTGGGTTAGGTTAGACTGCATCTTTTTTTAAACCCTCTACAATGCCCTCGTTAAAACAATGTCCAACTATGGCAGCCACTGGAAGGAGTAGGTGAAGTCAGAGTGAGTGCTTTGCATAGCTGCTTTGGTGGTGTTTTCTGTGGGACTGAAAAAAAACAACGCTTGGGAATGTAAAATAATGTGTTTTACCAGGCGCCATGCTTTTAAAATAACCCTTCTGT
The DNA here is from genome assembly GCF_002910315.2 of Salvelinus sp. IW2-2015. NCBI lineage: Eukaryota > Metazoa > Chordata > Actinopteri > Salmoniformes > Salmonidae > Salvelinus > Salvelinus sp. IW2-2015. The sequence goes on from NC_036848.1 coordinate 2,458,707, forward strand.
TCCAGAATTTCCTTCGTTCCTCAATGTTGTTTATTTTCGGTTCTGTTTTCTTGAACTGGTTCCAACCCCTGGTTCTAATATTCTTTGGCTTAGACTGCATTAAAAAACAAGTTCAAGTCCCTCATATAGGATCTACATTCATTTTGAACTATTGTTGTTATGAAACAATTGATTCTTAGAAGTGAATTTAAAGTGAAAGTTTCTTGTGTTTTGTGTCCAGGTGCTAATGTGAACAGAGCAACGGCTAACAAGGACCACACGGTGGTGTCTCTGGCCTGCGCTGGAGGACACCTGGCTGTGGTAGAGCTGCTGCTGACGCACGGAGCTGACCCCACACACAGACTGAAGGTAGAAAACACACACACACCTGACCCCACACACAGACTGAAGGTAGAAAACACACACACACACACACACACACACACACAAACACACACACGTTGGTAAACAGTAAACATACACACCTGGTCGTGGAGACACACTGTAATATATGTAAGACACCTGATCTGGAGACCAAACTTGATGAATCAACATGAAAAAACACTGTCTGTAGAGCACACTGATAATAAAACACTAATACATCACCTTGTTCGTAGCCAGACGGAACACCACGGTCAGTCGCACAAAATAACAGCTACACGTTTGTAGCCGGTGGAGACCCACACCACAGTGACTGCAAACGCGTGTGATAACAAATAACGAAACAACATGACCCAACAAGGACGCTGTATCCTATGGGTAAACAAGTCTATACAGTGCTAATCAAACAACACCAGTCAAATCTCATAAGCTTCTCAACCCTCAGTCATAGTAAAACACATATCAGAATAGGAAAAAGTGAACTTATAGGAAAGCCCGTCATGCAGACTTACACTCAGTTCTGTGTTTCATCCATCCTCTGTCAATAGAACAAGTACGGTTCATCGTCGACAACATTAAGCTGCATTGATTAGATGTTCTAAAGGAGCAGGACACATACAAACGTGGTGTCCTACTGCGGTAGGATCTATCCTAACAACGATCCAAACTGATCCTGTCCCTACATTCTACTCCCAGTAGTTAGCGCCGACTTTGCCACTCCCTACACGCCGAGATCATACAGACCCGCTTCCAGGTTAAATGGTTGTTTCATCGAAATACTTGCTTTTGTTGCTATTCATTGAAACAGGAATCGGATCAGCCCACCTCGAAATGCGAAACTTGAATAGATTTCAAACCCCAATGCAGTTGTCTAATTGATGTGCATTGATTAGTTTGTACGATATGTGCATCATCTTAAAGTCCTACAGAGTCTTCTCTCACTGTTCCATTGTCACGGCACTGTGGCCATGGTCCGGTGCCCTCCCCCAGGAGCAGCATTCAGAGCCCCTCCTCTAACCGCTCCACCATCCCTTCTCCCCGCTGTCACGTCCCACCCCTCTGCGTCCACCCGTGCGCATCTAGAGCAAGGTAAACGTAGGGGCAGTGCTCGCCCGTTGAAGAACGGGGAGCCGTGGCCCTGGCCTAGTTACAGATACGGCGGCTGTGGCCTGGCAGTTAAGGACCACGGTGGAGTCTCGCGTGGCGGCCAGTTACCTAGAGCGGGTAGACCGTGGCCTGGGTCCAGTTAACGCACGGGAGACTCCCTCTGCTGGCTCAGTCATCCTCGAACGCGGGC
>NC_036848.1:2461165-2484838 GCF_002910315.2 Salvelinus sp. IW2-2015
CACCTGGATCCTCTTCACACTACCGACTGAAGCCGTGGCCTGGCCAGTTAAGAACGGGGAGCCGTGGCCTGGCCAGTTAAGAACGGGGAGCCTTGGCCTGGCCTGTTCTATACTGAACAAAAATATAAATGCAACATGCAACAATTTCCCAGATTTTACTGAGTTACAGTTCATAGAAGGAAATCAGTCAAATTAAATGAATTAGGTCCCACTCTATGGATTTCACATGACTGGGAATACAGATATGCATCTGTTGGTCACAGATGGCTTAAAAAAAAAAAAGTGGGGGCGTGGTCAGAACCAGTCAGTATCTGGTGTGACCACCACTTGTCTCATGCAGTGCGACACATCTCCTTCACATAAAGTTGATCAGGCTGTTGATTGTGGCCTGTTGAATGTTGTCCCACTCCTCTTCAATGGCTCTGCGAAGTTGCTGGATATTGGCGGGAACTGGAACACGCTGTCGTACATGTCGATCCAGAGCATTCCAAACATGCTCAATGGGTGACATGTCTGAGTATGGTCATGGAAGAACTGGGACATTTTCAGCTTCCTGGAATTGTGTACAGATCCTTGTGACATGGGGCCGTACATTATCATGCTGAAACATTAGGTGATGGAGGCAGATGAATGGCACGACAATGGGCCTCAGGATATCATCACGGTGTCTCTGTGCATTCAAATTGCCATACACGTGTTCTGCGGTTGTGAGGCCGGTTGGACGTACTTCCAAATTCTCTAAAATGACGCTGGAGGCGGCTTATGGTAGAGAAATTTACGTTCAGGTCTCTGGCAACAGCTCTGTTGGACATTCATGCAGTCAGCATGCCAATTGCACACTCCATCAAAACCTGAGACATCTGTGGCATTGTGTTGTGACACAACTGCACATTTGTGGCCTTTTATTGCCCCCAGCACAAGGTGCATCTTTGTAATGATCATTCTGTTTCTTGATATGCCACACCTGTCAGGTGGATCGATGGCAAAGGATAAATGCACATTAACAGGGATGTAAACAAATTTGTGCACAACATTTYAGAGAAATGTGCTTTTTGTGCATATGGAACATTTCTGGGATAATTTTTTTCAGCTCATGAAACATGTTGTGTTTATTTTGGTTCAGTATACTTATCAAAAGTGTCTAACGATGACGTGACTTCAACTGATGAGGAATTGACTTCATTGTAGTGTGACCTAATCTTCCTCTCATCCCTTTCTCCCTCAATCCTTCTCATCCCTCTTCCCCCATCCCTCCTCTCCAGGTTCGTCAAAGCAGAGACACGCTGCCATCCCTCCCAGCCCCTCCAGTCCAGGAGGGGTACGTCCCGGCCCGGGGCCCGGGGATGCAGAGGCCTTGCCCCCCTTCCACCTGTGCCAGCCCCTGGAGTGTATCGTGGAGGAGACAGAGGGGAAGCTTAATGAGCTGGGCCAGAGGATCTCAGCCATAGAGAAGGCCCAGCTGCAGTCTCTGGAACTCATTCAGGGAGAGCCGCTCACCAAAGACAAGATTGAAGAGCTGAAGAAGAGCCGGGAGGAGCAGGTGAGAGCAGACGGATGATCATTCGTAGGTATAGGAACACAGAGATCCTATTGAATTATTGATGAGGTCATAGACCAGCGTTTCCCAAACTTGGTCCTGGGGACCCCAAGGGGTGCACGTTTTGGTGTTTGCCTGAGCAAAATGATTCAAATAATAAATCTTTTTTTGAATCAGCTGTGTGGTGCTCGGGCAAAAACCAAAATGTGGACACCTTGGGGTCCCCAGAACCAAGTGCCTAATGAACACCACCTAGGTCTGATAGGATCTGATGGGTCTATGAAATCTCTCATCCAATGGATGAGCGAGACCTGAACATAGAACTATGGGTCTGATCCCCCCTGTGGCGTGTGTCCTCTAGGTCCAGAAGAAGAAGAAGATCCTGAAGGAGCTGCAGAAGGTGGAGCGCCAGCTGCAGTTGAAGACCCAGCAGCAGTTCACCAAAGAGTACATGGAGGCCAAGGGCCTGAAGGAAGAGCAGGAGGCAGGCCAGGGCCCGGGACCAGGGCCGTGGGAAGGGGCCAACACTACCATGCCCGGGGTCCTCACAGCACCACCAGGGGTTAACACGCACCCACAGCCCGGGTCGGACACCGGGTCTGACGAGGAGAACAGAGAGGAGGAGGAGGAGGAGGAAGAAGAAGAGGATGATGAGGAGGTTAGGAGTTGTTGGCGGTGGTCTGTTTATTCTGAGTAGTCAGGAGTTTCTGCTTTTCTGTCATTTTCCCCCTGGTATCGAATAATATCACCCCCTGGTATGTAATATCACCCCCTGGTATGTAATATCACCCCCTGGTGTCTAATAATATCACCCCCTGGTGTCTAATAATATCACCCCCTGGTGTCTAATAATATCACCCCCTGGTGTCTAATAATATCACCCCTGGTGTCATAATATCACCCCTGTGTCTAAAATCACCCCCTGGTATGTAATATCACCCCTGGTATCTAATATCGTCCCCCTGGTGTCTAATAATATCACCCCCTGGTGGTCTAATATATCACCCCTGGTGTCTAATAATATCACCTCCTGTGTCTAATAATATCACCCCCCCTGGTTCTGTAATAATCACCCCCTGGTGTCTAATAATATCACATCGGTGTCTAATAATCACCCTGGTGTCTAATAATATCCCCCGTGAATATAACCCCCTGGTGTCTAATAATGATCACCCTGGTGCTAATAATTCACCCCCTGGTATAATATCACCTCCTGGTGTCTAATAATATCACCTCCTGGTGTCTAATAATCACCCCCCCTGGTGTCTAATAATATCACCCCTGGTGTCTAATAATACCCTGGTGTCTAACACCCAATATCACCCCCTGGTATCTAATTAATCGTCCCCCCTGGTGTCTAATAGAAAACATCTCACCCCGGTATCTAACGTCCCCCTGGTGTAAATAGAAACACGACTGTCGTCCCTGGTGCTTTGAGAACCACGACGTCGCCCCCTGGTGTCGGTAGAGACACGACCGTCGTCCCCCTGTGTCGAGTAGAGAACACGACCGTCGTCCCCTGGTGTCGAGTAGAGCACGACCGTTCGCCCCTGGTGTCAATAGAGACACGGCCGTCCGCCCCTGGTGTCTAGTAGAGACACGGCCGTCGTCCCCTGGGTCTAGTAGAGACACGGCCGTCGTCCCCTGGTGTCTAGTAGAGACACGGCCGTCGTCCCCTGGTGTCTAGTAGAGACACGGCCGTCGTCCCCTGGTGTCTAGTAGAGACACGACCGTCGTCCCCCTGGTGTCGAGTAGAGACACGGCCGTCTCCCCTGGTGTCGAGTAGAGACACGGCCGTCGTCCCCCTGGTGTCGAAGAGACACGGCGCGTCGCCCCTGGTGTCGAGTAGAGACACGGCCTGCGTCCCCTGGTGTCGAGTAGAGCACGGCCGTCGTCCCCTGGTGTCGAGTAGAGACACGGCCGTCGTCCCCCTGGTGTCGAGTAGAGACACGGCCGTCGTCCCCTGGTGTCGAGTAGAGACACGGCCGTCGTCCCCTGGTGTCGAGTAGAGACACGGCGGTCGCCCCTGTGTCGAGTAGAGACACGGCCGTCGTCCCCCTGGTGTCGAGTAGAGACACGGCCGTCGTCCCCGGTGTCGAGTAGAGACACGGCCGTCGTCCCCCTGGTGTCTAGTCGAGACACGGCCGTCGTCCCCTGTGTCTAGTCGAGACACGGCCGTCGCCCCCTGGTGTCTAGTCGAGACACGGCCCGCGTCCCCCTGGTGTCTAATTGAGACAGACCGTCGTCCCCCTGGTGTCTATATAGAGCACGACCGTCGTCCCCCGTGTCGTAATAGAGCACGACCGTCGTCCCCTGGTGTCTCATAGAGACACGACCGTCGTCCCCCTGGTGTTAATTGAGACACGACCGTCGTCCCCTGGTGTCTAATAGAGACACGACCGTCGTCCCCTGGTGTCTAATCATAATTTTCCAGACTTAAGCTGTCCTGATCACATTCCTGCGTTTTGAGATCTGTTTTTTTAGATGCTTAATTTGTAGAAGTTTGCCTCATTCCTATTCCAGTGATCACGAAGATGAAGGATGATGATGATGATGACGACGACGAGGTGGAAGATTACGCTAAACTACCCCAGGTGGACACCATCCTCTATAGGGATGGACTGCAGCCCCCCCTGCCCCCTCGCCCTCACCCATCCCCTATGCTCCCCCACTCCCATCTCCACCCCCCTCCTCCCCCTCCAGACGGCCTTTTGCCCTATCCAGCCCCTACCTGAGTACAGCCCGTGCCCAGCTGACTACCCCTGCCCTGGCACTACCAGCCCTGAGCTGCAGAGGGTACTGGTGGGCCAGCAGATGCTGGGTCAAGGTCAGGGGTTAGGACCAGGGATGGTAGGGCAGCAGGCCCCAGACGGACTCATGGTGGCTACGCCCGCTCAGACGCTTACAGACACGCTGGATGACATCATGGCAGGTGAGTGGGTGCAGCGCAGCGTGGTCTTACAGCTGCTCTACCTGCTGTGGGTGGGTGCATCTCAAGTCTTCACTAATTTCCTCCTTAGAATACTTCTTGTCTCCTTTCCTTCAACTGCACTGATTTGAAAGAACAATACTGATACACAAATTCCTCAGAAGAAAGGCCTGAAAAGTAACAGATACTTTTCCCTTTCTCTCCTTTTCTTTCTGTGTTCCAGCAGCGGTGGGCAGCAGAGTACCCATGTTGAACACTACAACATCTCCAACCCCCCTGTCTGACCCCCTGTCACAGACCCCCTCCAATATGGGCTCACCCCCCTCCCCACTGCCCCTCTACCCCTCTGTGGACATCGACGCACACGTAAGTCACTGTTCACACACACACACTGTGGATATCGATGCTCATGTACTGTAAAGCCGATGGTCACACACACACATTTAAGACTGAGACACACCTACACACAGCGTTGTTGTAAATGTGTGTGTCCCTCTCCTTTCAGACGGAGAGTAACCATGACACTGCGCTGACGCTGGCATGTGCCGGAGGACACGAGGAGCTGGTGTCTGTTCTCATCGCACGAGGAGCCAACATCGAGCATCGCGACAAGAAGGGTAACACACAAAGTTACTGTTCATTCTAAATGTTAGTCGGGCCTGTATATCCGTCAGACATCTTTTATTTTCTGATTAATCAGGAATATTTTTTTCATACATCCAAGACAGGATTTATACAGTGTTCAAAGTGCTTCACATTGTATTGGGTGAATCTGTATATCTGGTTGTGACCCCCTCCTCTCCTCGTCCTCTCCCCAGGGTTCACCCCTCTGATCCTGGCTGCGACAGCGGGACACGTAGGGGTGGTGGAGCTCCTTCTGGATAAAGGGGGTGACATAGAGGCCCAGTCAGAGAGAACCAAAGACACGCCCCTCTCCCTGGCCTGCTCAGGGGGACGACAAGAGGTACACCAGACATCTGATTTAAATGTGTTTCTAGTGTGTAATTCTATGGTACACGCTCACTTCCTTTCTATGAATCACCACATTGAAACTAAATCAACTCCCCTTTCACAGAAATAGGTATATTGAGAAAACAATAGACTTACATTTCCTTGTCTCCTCTCCTAGGTGGTGGAGTTGTTGCTGTTGCGAGGAGCTAATAAAGAACATCGTAACGTGTCAGACTACACCCCTTTGAGCCTGGCGGCGTCTGGAGGCTATGTCAACATCATCAAGATCCTRCTCAACGCCGGCTCAGAGATCAACTCCAGGTATGGGACGGGACCAACTTGTTTTCTCTTAACTGATACCACTACTTTCCCAGGTCTTGACCAAATACATTTATTTATGAAATAGCATTTCTTACATCAGAAATGTGCACTGGGTTATTTAAATGAATGATGACTGCATCTTTGGTAGTGAAAGTCCCTCACGTCTCTCACCAATTGATAAAATCCTCCCTCGATCTCTTTCTCTCTTTCTCTGTCTGTAGGACGGGCAGTAAGCTGGGTATCTCTCCCCTGATGCTGGCAGCGATGAACGGTCACGTACCYGCGGTCAAGCTGCTGCTGGACATGGGCTCAGACATCAACGCTCAGATCGAGACCAACAGGAACACGGCTCTGACTCTGGCCTGCTTCCAGGGCCGCGCTGAGGTGGTCAGTCTGCTGCTGGACCGCAAGGCCAACGTAGAGCACAGAGCCAAGGTGAGGAGACGGGACCGTTCACAGTCCATGTTATAGTAGTATATCAAGGGAGTCCAGAGCCAAGGTACATATAGGCTCTGGTGAATCCTAACTAGAGAATTGTCACTCCGTCTCCCAGTGCCTGACTAAGTGTTTGAGGGATTTGCCCCATATTGTACATGTGATGTTGACCTCSCCCTCCCCTGGTAGACTGGTCTGACCCCTCTGATGGAGGCAGCGTCGGGGGGCTATGCTGAGGTGGGCCGGGTGCTGCTCGATAAAGGGGCTGACGTCAACGCCCCTCCTGTCCCCTCGTCCCGGGACACAGCCCTCACCATCGCTGCAGACAAGGGCCACTACAAGTTCTGTGAGCTGCTCATCAACAGGTGGGCATTAAACCAACTAATCAATCATTCTGAATTAATCAAGGTCTTTGTCTGAGTATTAATTTTGAAGCCAGCAATTTCCCTAAAAGGTAATGTTTTGATTCTCTCGTTCATCTTTTTATCCTGTGTTTATCTCTTGTCCCTGTTTTCCTCCCTTCTCCAGAGGGGCTCACATTGACGTGCGCAATAAGAAAGGGAACACACCTCTGTGGCTGGCAGCCAACGGCGGCCATTTTGACGTGGTTCAGCTGCTGGTGCAGGCRGGGGCCGACGTAGACGCTGCAGACAACCGCAAGATCACACCGCTCATGGCTGCCTTCCGTAAGGTAGGTTGTGTCGCAGGTTGACCCTTCCCCTCTGCAACACCTGGCCCTCTCACTACCTAGTTCCAGTACTAGGTCCTACAGTCTTCCCCATACCTTTACTGCTCCCAGCCTGAAACAATAGTGGCCTATTTTACAGTTATCTTTCATCTTCTCTCTCCCCTTGTCTGTGTTTCTCAGGGTCATGTAAAGGTGGTTCAGTACCTGGTAAAGGAGGTCAACCAGTTCCCCTCAGACATTGAGTGTATGAGATACATCGCCACCATCGCTGACAAGGTAACACCTCCACCGGTTTGGAATGGTCACTCTTTGAGCTTGTATGTTGGCTGGATATCATTGACTGTCAAATGCGCCATATCTTGTATAAGTATGGCAGTGGGTTAGAAAGAGTTGTGTCCACTAACTCCACCAACTCTCTCCATCCCTCCCTTGCTCTCAGGAGTTGTTGAAGAAGTGCCATCAGTGCATGGAGACCATCGTCAAAGCATAACCCTAACGGTTCTCTCTCCCTCCTCCTCTCTCTCAGGAGTTGTTGAAGAAGTGCCACCAGTGCATGGAGACCATCGTCAAAGCCAAAGACCAGCAGGCTGCAGAGGCCAACAAGAACGCCAGCATTCTCCTCAAGGAGCTGGACCTGGAGAAGTCCAGAGAGGAGAGCAAGAAGCAGGCCCTGGCCGCCAAGAGAGAGAAACGCAAGGAGAAACGCAAGAAGAAGAAGGAGGAACAGAAGAAAAAGCAGGAGGAGGAGGAGGAGGAGGAAGAGGAGGAGCAGAAGACAAACAAGGAGGAGGGGGAGGAGGACTGTGAGATGCAGAAGCAGGATGACTCCGCTGAGGGTAAATTATATCTTAATTTCAATATCTATTATTTTGTTCCCAAAATGCTGATTATTAACATTTGTTTGCTGTGGCTAGTTTAACAAAAGCTAAATGTAGATTGCAGTCAATCCTTGTCCGTAGACTGTTTTCAAAGTAAGGAAACGCATGTCTATGTAATATTGTGGGACGATCTCTTCAACTCTACGTTCATCCCTCCCGCTCTTCAGAAGTGGACCCCCCCATCGACCCCCCCAGTGCGACCACCACCACCACCATCGGTATCCCCGCCACCTTCAGCTGTGTGTTCGGCAAGAAGAGGGCTAGTGTTGCCACGACAACCAGTGCCAGCCGCAAAAGCAAGAAGAACAAGACCAAGGACTCCTCCCCCAGCGAACCAATCATATGTCAGGACCCACAGGTAACTAACCAATCATACGTCAGGACCCACAGGTAACTAACCAATCATACATCAGGACCCACAGGTAACTAACCAATCATACGTCAGGACCCACAGGTAACTGACCAATCATACGTCAGGACCCACAGGTAACTGACCAATCATACTGCAGGACCCACTGGCGGTTGGTGTATTTAAAGTATAGATTCACATTTAGATTTTGCACACGCACACACACATATATATAATACACACACAGTACCAGTCAAAAGTTTGGACACACTTGCTCATTCAAGGGTTTTGCTTTTCTACATCAAAACTATGAAATGACACACATGGAATCAAGTGTTAAACACCTCAAAATATGTTTTGAGATTTTTCAAAAGAACCACCCTTTGACTTGATGACAGCTTTGCACACTCTTGGCATTCTCTCAACCAGCTTCATGAGGTAGTCACCTGGAATGCATTTCAATTAACAGGTGTGCCTTGTTAAAAGTTAATTTGTGGAATTTCTTTCCTTAATGCGTTTGAGCCAATCAGTTGTTGTGACAAGGTAGGGGTGGTATACAGAAGATAGCTCTATTTGGTAAAAGACCAAGCCCATATTATGGCTCAAATAAGCAAAGAGGAACGACAGTCCATCATTACTTTAAGACATGAAGGTCAGTCAATAAGGAAAATGTCAAGTTTCTTGAAGTGCAGTCGCAAAACCATCAAGCGCTAGGATGAAACTGGCTCTCATGAGGACCGCCACAGGAAAGGAAGACCCAGAGTTACCTCTGCTGCAGAGGATCAGTTCATTAGAGTTACCAGCCTCAGAAATTGCAGCCCAAATAAATGCTTCAGAGTTAAAGTAACAGACACATCTCAACATCAACTGTTCAGAGGAGACTGCGTGAATCAGGCCTTCATGGTTGAATTGCTGCAAAGAAACCACTACTAAAGGACACCAATAAGAAGAAGAGACTTGTTTGGGCCAAGAAACATGKGCAATGGACATTAGACCGGTGGAAATCTGTGCTTTGGTCTGATGAGTCCAAATTTGAGATATTTGGTTTAAACCGCCGTGTCTTTGTGAGACACGGTGTGAGTGAACGGATGATCTCTGCATGTGTGGTTCCCACCGTGAAGCATGGAGGAGAAGGTGTGAGGGTGCTTTGCTGGTGACACTGTCAGTGATTTATTTAGAATTCAAGGCACACTTAACCAGCATGGCTACCACAGCATTCTGCAGCTATACGCCATCCCATCTGGTTTGTGCTTAGTGGGACTATCATTTGTTTTTTAACAAGACAATGACCCAACACACCTCCAGGCTGTTTGACCAAGAAGGAGAGTGATGGAGTGCTGCATCAGATGACCTGGCCTCCAAAATCACCCAACCTCAACCCAATTGAGATGGTTCGGGATGAGTTGGACCGCAGAGTGAAGGAAAAGCAGCCAGCAAGTTCTCAGCATATGTGGAAACTCCTTCAAGACTGTTAAAAAAGCATTCCAGGTGAAGCTGGTTGAGAGAATGCCAAGAGTGTGCAAAGCTGTCAAGGCAAAGGGTGGCAACTTTGAAGAATCTCAAATATAAAATATATTTTTGATTCGTTTAACACTTTTTTTGGTTTCATAGTTTTGATGTCACTATTCTACAATGTAAAAATAAAGAAAAACCCTTGAATGAGTAGATGTGTCCAAACTCATATATATATATGTACACACACACACACGTATGTGGACACCCCTTCAAATGAGTGGATTTGTCTATTTCAGCCACACACATTGCTGACAGGTGTATAAAATCGAGCACATAGCAATGCAATCTCCACACGGTCCCGTGTGGCTCAGTTGGTAGAGCATGGCGCTTGCAACGCCAGTGTTGTGGGTTCATTCCCCACGGGGGGACCAGGATGAATATGTATGAATATGTATGAACTTTCRAATTTGTAAGTCGCTCTGGATAAGAGCGTCAGCTAAATGACTTAAATGTAAATGTAATAGACAAACATTGGCGGTAGAATGTCCTTACTGAAGAGCTCTGACTTTCAACATGGCACCGTCATAGGATGCCACCTTTCCAGTAAGTCAGTTCATCAAATTTTCTGCCCTGCTAGAGCTGCCCTGGTCAACTGTAAGTGCTGTTATTGTGAAGTGGAAAAGTCTAGGAGAAACAATGGCTCAGCCGCAAAGTGGTAGGCCACACAAGCTCACAGAATGGGACCGCCGAGTGCTGAAGCGCATAGAAAGTTTGTCCTCGGTTTCAACACTCACTACCGAGTTCCAAACCGCCTCTGGAAGCAACTTCAGCACAAGAACTGTTTTGTTTGGGGCTTTTTGAAATGGGTTTTCATGGCCGAGCAGCCGCACATCAGGCAGTCCGACAGACGAATCTGGGTTTGGCAGATGCCAGGAGAACACTACCTGCCCCAATGCATAGTGTCAACTGTAAAGTTTGGTGGAGGAAGAATAATGGTCTGGGGCTGTTTTTCATGGTTCAGGCTYGGTCCCTTGTTCCAGTGAATGGAAATCTTAACACTACAGCATACAATGACATTCTAGATGATTTTGTGCTTCCAACTTTGTGGCAACAGTTTGGGGAAGGCCCTTTCCTGTTTCAGCATGACAATGCCCCTGTGCATGAAGCGAGGTCCATGCAGAAATGGTTTGAGATCGGTATGGAAGAATTTGACTGGCCTGCACAGAGCCCTGACCTCAACACCATCTAACACCCTTGGGATGAATTGGAATGCCGACTGAGCCCGGACTAATCGCCCAACATCAGTGCCCGACTTCACTAATGCTCTTGTGGCTGAATGGAAGCAAGTCCCCGCAGCAATGTTCACTCGTCTGGTTTTCCACTAGATGTTGGGAGGTTGTTATAGCAGCAAAGGGGGACCAACTCCATATTAATCCCCATGATTTTGGAATGAGCTGTTAGACGAGCAGGTGTCCACATACTGCTGGTCATGACTGTAAAATATAATGTAGCTAAATTCAAGGACGAGTGAAGCCAMTTTTTTTTTTCTTCTTTCTGAGGCTGTAAATACATACACATTTCCTTTCAAAATTCTACCGTCTCAAACAGTCAAAGCAAGTCAATCAAGGTGTCTAATCAGTGATAATTCCATCTCTGTCCAGCAGGTGGTGCTGGCACAGCACAAGGCAAACCAGATCCATGGGGAGCCGCGAGGCGGGGCTGGGGGTGCAGGGGGCACCAGCGACTCAGACCCCCTGGACAGCACCGACTGTGCCAGTGAGAGTAGCAGCAGTGGGGGCAAGAGCCAGGAGCTCAACTTCCTCCCTGACCTCTCCTCTTCCTCCTCTTCCTCTTCCTCCTCTTCGTCCTCGGGCCCCTCTCACAGCCTGCAGCCAGGCCCAGAGAAGAGACACTGTCCTCAGCTATACCCAGTCACCGTCTCCATCTCCAAACCTACACAGAAGTGAGTGATCTGCAGCACCTTTGGTTTGAGTTAGAACTGTAGTTTTCCTAAAGGAGCTGGTCAAGCACCACCAATCACACAGAACAGTACATTTCTAATACAAGTACGTAGTTAAAAARAYCAACCATATTAATTGTGWATCTGACCTTWTATCCCTTTCTCTTTCTCTCCCCCACATCTCGCCCGCTCCCCCTCTGTCCCTCCCCCCTCTCAGAGCTCCAGACATGAGTGAGTTGACCCCCAGCAGCTCTGTACCGTCTCAGTTTAAGACCATGTCGCTACCCGTCACATCCTCCAACAGCAAGAGCCTCACCAGCCCCAAGAGGGGACAGAAGAGAGAGGAGGGTTGGAAGGAGGTGGTGAGACGGTGGGTASACACACACACCATCCATAAAATCCATCTGGAAATGCTTCACGTTAATCTATAGGTCATTTTAGGCCAGTGGTTCCCAACGTTTTTCAGTTACTGTACCACCAACTGAATTTTGCTCTGCTTGGAGTACCCCTGAAGTACCCCCTCATGTGTATTTTACCAGTAGGCCTATGGTCTCATGAGTCTTCTCAAGTCCCCCCTGTGGATAGGCCAGGTACCCCTGGTTGGGAACCACTGTTTTAGTCAATGAGGAAAAGTAAGTTGTCAGGCCTGTGGCTCCCCATGGATCTTGTGCTTTGGCCCGGTTCTAAACCCCATATGAATCTCTCTCTCCGGGCTGCAGGTCCAAGAAGCTGTCGGTCCCGGCCTCGGTGGTGTCGAGGATCATGGGTAGAGGAGGCTGCAACATCACAGCTATACAGGACGTGACGGGAGCACACATCGATGTGGACAAGCAGAAAGACAAGAACGGAGAGAGAATGATCACCATCAGGTAGGGACAGGGAGGGCCCTCTGGTGGCAGCAGCCCACTATTACACCAGTCAGCAGAGTAGAGAACTGAACAGGAGGAAAGCAGAGAAAAGGGTAATAGCTATGCGTTGATTTATCTGAGTCAGGTTTTCCCAAACTACCAGGGGTATGCGCAATGCTGTCGGGGGTACCCCAAATAAAAATGTGATTCACTTAAAAATAAAAAAAATAAACAATATGTTTATATTTTCCAACAGGGCTATACATTTGGGTGAATTTTTTTTCTTCTCCCTATCGCCAGAGTAGCCTCGTTTCACTGCCAAAAATAAAATTTTAACCATCTAGTGTTCAGCGAAATAACAACAGTGTCAAATACAGGTAGCCTAGTCAAATAATTAACATCCACTCACATAAACCGTTACTCTCTCGTGGGAAACCTTCACTCTTGCGCAGACTTTTAGAAACAAAACATGACAATTTGAAGAATAAGCCACGGAAGCGTCTTATATGGTGAGCTACCGAGTGGCTAGGACAGGCAAGCCCCATACTATAGTGGATGACTTAATTCTTCCTGCTGCCGCGGATATGGCTGGGACAATGCTGGGGTTAAAGGACAAAAAKAACGATACAGACAATGCCTTCATCAAACAACACTTTTTCACAATGTATCAGTGACATMGCAGGTGATGTTTTGAAACAAGTGCTGGTTTGCATACAAGCCAGTGAATTCTATGCATACAGCTGGATGAGTCAACAGACGTGGCGGGCTTGGCACAGCTCCTGGTATATGTCCGTTACGTTTATGGGGGGTCAATTAAGGAAGACATCCTCTTCTGCAAACCACTGGAAACCAGGACAACAAAGGATATTTTTAAAGTACTGGACAGCTTTGTGACATCAAATGGACTTTGGTGGTCAAGATGTGTTTGTGTCTGTATTGGTGGCGCAAAAGCCATGACAGGGAGACATATTGGAGTGGTAAAGCGCGCGCAAGCAGTTTCTCCCAACACCACTTGGGTACACTGCAGCATCCACCAAGAGGCTCTTGCTGCCAAGGGAATGCCTGACAGCTTGGACACTACAGTGAAAATGGTTTACTTTGTTAAATCAAGACCCCTGAACTCTCGTATATTTTCTGCATTATGCAATGATATGGGCAGCGACCATGTAACGCTTTTACAACATACTGAAYTGCGCTGGTTATCAAGGGGRAAAGTATTGGCAGGTTTTTTTGAATTGAGAGACGAGCTTAAAGTTTTCTTTACTGACCATAATTTTCACTTGTCTCACTGCCTGCACGATGACGAGTTTCTCACACGACTGGCCTATCTGGGTGATGTTTTGTCTCGCCTGAATGATCTGAATCTAGAATTACAGGGACTCTCCGCAACTATGTTCAATGTGCGGGACAAAATTGAGGCTATGATTAAGAAGTTGGAGCTCTTCTCTGTCTGRATTAACAAYGACAACACACAGGTCTTCCATCATTGTATGATGTTTTGTGTGCAAATTAACTCAAGCTTACGGGCAATGTCAAATGTGATATAGCGAAGCACCTGAGTGAGCTGGGTGCGCAATTATGCAGGTACTTTCCCAAAACGGATGACACAAACAACTGGATTCGTTATCCCTTTCATGCCCTGCCTCCAGTCCACTTGCCGATATCTGAACTAGAGAGCCTCATTGAAATTGCAACAAGCGGTTCTGTGAAAATAGAATTTAATCAGAAGCCACTGCCAGATTTCTGGATAGGGCTGCGCTCAGAGTATCCTGCCTTGGCAAATCACACTAAGACACTGATGGCCTTTGCAACCACGTACCTATGTGAGAGTGGATTCTCAGCCCTCACTAGCATAAACTAAATACAGGCACAGATTGTGTGTGGAAAATGATTTTAAGACTGAGACTCTCTCCAATACAACCCAACATTGCAGAGTTATGTGCATCCTTTCAAGCACAACCTTCTCATTAACCTGTGGTGAGTTATTCACAATTTTTGATGAACAAATAAGGTTTTATATGTAAGATGGTTAAATAAAGAGATAAATTATTATTTGTGCCCTGGTCCTATAAGAGCTCTTTGTCACTTCCCACGAGCTGGGTTATGATGACAACTTACACTCATTGTTATGTTTAATAAATGTATCGTATAGTGTGTGTGTGTGTGGCAGGCTTACAATGATGGCAAAAAACAACATTTGAGAGTGCGCTGACCCTGGTGCCAGAGGGGGTACTCAGCTGGAGGTTGAATGTTTGAAGGGGTACGGGACTATAAAAAGTTTGGGAACCACTGATATGAGTGATTCTACGTATTTAAAAGGTTAATAGCTATGTGTTGATTTATGAGTGATTCTACGTATTTAAAAGGAATGAAGTGGAGTGTCTAATCAATCCTCCTGCCGTATCTCCAGGAGATCAGTGAAGAGTTGAGATACTGTGATTGGTTGGAACCATGTCCGTGGAATGTGTACATTGTTGTGTGGCCCCTGACCCCTGTGTTGTGATGGTCCATTCCAGAGGTGGCACGGAGTCGACACGCCACGCAGTCCAGCTGATCAACTCTCTGATCCAGGACCCAGCCAAGGAACTAGAGGACCTCATCCCCAGGAACCACATCAGGGCCCCGGGCTCCAAGATCACCTCAGCCCCCTTCCCCACCCCCARTGGGGCTAACCTTAACCTCASCYTCGGGGCCAAGGCRCTGGGCTCCCTGGTCACYTCCTCTGGGGTCTCCTTCCAGTCCTCWTCCTCTCAGACAGGGGGTAAGATGGGTAAGGGTCTGTCTGGGGTMAGACAGCCCTTCCCCGTGTCTCTCCCCCTGGCCTACGCCCATCCCCAGCTGGCCCTCCTGGCAGCCCAGACCATGCATCAGATCAGYCWCCCCAMGCTGCCCATGGCCCAGTTRGGTGGGACCTTRTCCCCTGCCGCCAGCACSTGGGGCCCGTTCCCGGTGCGGCCGCTGAGTCCCGGTAGCGCCAACAGCTCCCCCAAACACAACGGTGGTAGTAGTGGTAACAACCAGCCCAGATCCAACTTGTCTAGTCATAATGATCACAATAACACATCATCCACGGGCTCCTCTGTCTCCAGTCCTAGTGCCTCTAACAGTCAGACAGCTACGACTACAGGGTCACCTCACATCCCTAACCCCTCTCATGGGGCCCAGGCCCAACCCAGTGCCCCCACCCCTTCCTCAGTCAGGAAACAGCTGTTCACCTCTGACCCCAAGCACATAGGGGTCAACTCTGTCGCCATGGTTACTGCCACCACTGTCAGTAGTAGTAGTCACTCAGTGAGAGGTACAGGGTCTCCCGCCCACCAACACACAGGCTTAATGGCTACGTACGCCCCTAACACTCCTCATCCCCAGGTCGCACCCATCTCACAGCCCCCCAAGTCACCCCCCAGCGCCCCCACTGCTCCCCCAGGCAAGGAGAAGCTGACTCCCTCCCTCTCTCGGGAGGCCCAGCTCGTCTCAGTCAACATTGTGGTTAGTTCAGGTGGTTTCACCGCCCCTGTCATGGCTGCCCCCTCCAAACCTGAGCCCCGCCAGCAGCACCAACCCCCTCCTCTCCTCACCTCCTCATCATCAGACCCCCCTCCACCTCTCCTCCCTCTTCAGTCCAGCTCCCACCTTCCCCCATCCTCCTCCACCGCCTCACACACACACCTCAACAGCACCGTACCTCACTTCTCGGCTCCCGCTCCCCGTGTCTCACACCGCATGCAGCCCCCGACAGGGCCCTACTACCAACACCTCGACCAGCATCAACAAACGTTCCTACCCCACAACACACAGCAACAAACGTTCCTACCCCATAACACACAGCAACAAACGTTCCTACCCCATAACACACAGCAACAACATGAGCACCCCAAACAGAAGCAGCCCCAGCCGCCCTCCATGCCCCCTCAGCCCCAGTCCTCCATGGGTCTGATGAACGGCTCTCAGATGCAGCAGCAGGTCCATGGTGGGGCCAAGCCCCAGCAGATGCCCCCTAACTTCGGCCCTGCAGCCCTCTTCAACCATTTCAGCAGCATGTTCGACAACAACAACCAGGTGGGTGCCACTATTTTTATTATCCACAGAAAAACATTTTATTACAATAGAGCAGGGCTCCCTTCACCCTGTTCCTGGAGGTTTTAAACTCCAACCCTGTTCCTGGAGGTTTTAACTCCAACCCTGTTCCTGGAGGTTTTAAACTCCCAACCCTGTTCCTAGAGGTTTTAAACTCCCAACCCTGTTCCTAGAGGTTTTAAACTCCCAACCACCGTTTCCTGAGAGTTTTAAACTCCCAACCCCGTTCCTTGAGGTTTTAAACTCCCAACCCTGTTCCTGGAGGTTTTTAAACTCCCAACCCTGTTCCTAGGTTTTAAACTCAACCCTGTCCTGGAGGTTTAAACTCCCAACCCTGTTCCTGGAGGTTTAACTCCCCACCCTGTTCCTGAGGTTTTAAACTCCCAACCCTTTCCTGGAGGTTTTTTAAACTCCAACCCTGTTCCTGGAGGTTTTAAACTCCCAACCCTGTTCCTGGAGATTTTAAACTCCAACCCTGTTCCTGGAGTTTTAAACTCCCAACCCTGTTCCTGGAGTTTTAACTCCAACCCGTTCCTGGAGGTTTTAACTCCAACCCTGTTCTGGAGTTTTAACTCCAACCCTGTTCCTGGAGGTTTTAACTCCAACCCCGTTCCTGGAGGTTTTAACTCCAACCCCGTTCTGGAGTTTTAAACTCCCAACCCCGTTCCTGGAGGTTTTAACTCCAACCCTGTTCCTGGAGGTTTTAACTCCAACCCCGTCCTGGAGGTTTTAACTCCAACCCCGTTCCTGGAGGTTTTAACTCCAACCCCGTTCCTGGAGGTTTTAACTCCAACCCCGTTCCTGGAGGTTTACTCCACCCGTGTCCTGGAGGTTTAACTCCAACCCCGTTCCTGGAGTGATACCATCCAGTAGGTTTTAACTCCAACCCTAATCTAGCGTACCTGATTCTAATAATTGTTGTTGATAAACTGAATCAGGTTGGTTACAACTTGGGTTGAGGGGAACACTTACAGAAGGGTATCTCTCCAGGAACAGGGTTGGAGTTGAAACCTACAGGAGGGTATCTCTCCAGGAACAGGTGAGATGAAACTACAGACGGGTATTCTCCGGGAACAGGGTTGGAGTTGAAACCTACAGACGGGTATCTCCGGGAACAGGGTTGGAGTTAAACCTACAGACGGGTATCTCTCCGGGAACAGGGTTGGAGTTGAAACCTACAGACGGGTATCTCTCCGGGAACAGGGTTGGAGTTGAAACCTACAGACGGGTATCTCCGGGAACAGGTCGGAGTTGAAACCACAGACGGGTATCTCTCCGGGAACAGGGTGGAGTTGAAACCCACAGGAGGGTATCTCTCCGGGAACAAGGTTGGAGTTGAAACCCACAGGAGGTATCTCTCCGGGAACAGGTTGGAGTTGAAACCTACAGACGGTATCTCTCCGGGAACAGGGTTGGAGTGAACACTACAGACGGGTATCTCCGGAACAGGGTTGGAGTTGAAACCTACAGACGGGTACTCTCCGGGAACAGGGTTGGAGTTGAAAACTACAGGAGGGTATCTCTCCGGAACAGGGTTGGAGTTGAAACCTACAGACGGGTATCTCCGAACAGGTTGGAGTAAACCTACAGACGGGTATCTCTCGGAACAGGGTTGGAGTTGAAAACCTACAGAAGGTATCTCTCCGGAACAGGGTTGGAGTTGAAACCCACAGGAGGTATCTCTCCGGGACAGGGTTGGAGTTGAAACCCACAGAAGGTATCTCTCCGGGAACAGGGTTGGAGTTGAAACCCACAGAAGGGTATCTCGTCCGGGAACAGGGTTGGAGTTGAAACCTACAGAAGGGTATCTCTCCGGGAACAGGGTTGGAGAGCCCTGCCATAGAGTAACAACATGTTTAAAGGTTGTGACCTAAACGTCAGTGCCTGTGCCCCAGTTGCTCACTAACCACTTCTCTCTATTAGGTGGGTAACAACCAGGTGTGGGGTCGTGCCACCTCCCTGCCCGCGCCCCTCCTGAGCAGAGTATTCTGCCCCCCCCGCCTACATGTCCAGATTGGATGCATGATGGCCCCTCCTCCAGACAGCTCCAAGGCCCCTGGGTACCGCTCTGCCTCACAGAGGATGGTCAACAGTCCTATTGGTAAAAGAAAGGGACATTTAAGATGTATTTATTTGACTTTGTTTATTTTTTTTATTTAACCAGGTAAAACCCATTGAGGTTAAAAACCTCTTTTGCGAGAGCGACCTGGCAAGAAGGCAAAACAGGGAAATAGCAGTCCATAAAACATTGAAGATTAGAAACAACTGCAGTTGTCACAAAGTGTTGTCGATCAGAGTCTTAAAAACAGGCAAGGACACGAACTCCCCTAACTTTACCATCTTCTGAAGCATGTTCCAGGATGAAGGGGCATTATGGGAAAAAGATTGCTTCCCCATCTCAGTTCTAGCCTTAGGAACAGACAAGGACAGCAGCAACTCTGAACTAAGACTATATTGAGTGACTGATCTGGTCAGTAAGGAACAGAGATACAAAGGGAGTTGTCATCAATGCTTTGTACAAACAAGTGTACCAGTGCTTTAGCCTCCTAGTGGAGAGAGAGGTCCATTGCATACAGATCACAGTGATGGGTGAGTGATCTAGCATTGGTAATAGATCTTAAAGCACCATGATACACTGTGTCCAGAGTTTAAGGTACGTGCTGAGGCCTGCATATAGACAATATCACCATAATCCAGCACAGATTTATTTATTTTTTAAGTGCTTTGAACAACATCCTTTCAGACTAACATTGAAAAGCAAGATTTGTTCCTGAAATAGAAACCCAATTTCAACTTCAGTTTCTTGGTCAACCTTACGCCCCAAACTCTCTCCCTGTCTTACAGCTCTTAGTTTGACCAGCTATGCTACCAGAACAGTTGAAGTCAGAAATGTACATACACCTTAGCCAAATACATTTAAACTCTGTTCTTCACAATTCTTGACATTTAATCCTAGTAAAAGTTAGTTAGGATCACCACTTTATTTTAAGAACGTGAAATGTCAGAATAATAGAGTGATTTATTTCAGCTTTTATTTCTTTCATCACATTCCCAGTGGGTCAGAAGTTTACATACACTCAACTAGTGTTTGGTAGCATTGCCTTTAAATTGTTTAACTTGGGTCAAATGTTTTGGGTAACCTTCCACAAGCTTCCCACAATAAGTTGGGTGAATTTTGTCCCATTCCTTCTGACAAAGCTGGTGTAACTGAATCAGGTTTGTAGGCCTCCTTGCTTGCACACACTTTTTCAGTTCTGCCCACAAATTTTCTATAGGATTGAGGTCAGGGCTTTGCGATGGCCACTCCAATACCTTGACTTTGTTGTCCTTAAGCCATTTTGCCACAACTTTGGAAGTATGCTTGGGGTCATTGTCCATTTGGAAGACCCAATTGCGACCAAGCTTTAACTTCTTAACTGATGTCTTGAGATGTTACTTCAATATATCCACATAGTTTTCCTACCTCATGATGCCATCTATTTTGTGAAGTGCACCAGTCCCTCCTGCAGCAAAGCACCCCCACAACATTGATGCTGCCACTCCGTGCTCCACGGTGGGGATGGTCTTCTTCGGCTTTGAGGCCTCCCCCTTTTTCCTCCAAACATAAGATGGTCATTATGGCCAAACAGTTGAATTTTTGTTTTCACAGACCAGAGGACATTTCTCCAAAAAGTACGATCTTTGTCCCCATGTGCAGTTGCAAACCGTAGTCTGGCTTTTTTATGGCGGTTTTGGAGCAGTGGCTTCTCCTTGCTGAGTGGCCATTCAGGTTATGTCGATATAGGACTCGTTTTACTGTGGATATATATACTTTTGTTACCTGTTTCCTCCAGCATCTTCACAAGGTCCTTTGCTCTTGTTCTGGGATTGATTTGCACTTCGCAAAAGTACATTCATCTCTAGGAGACAGAACGCGTCTCCTTCCTGAGGGCTGTGTGTGACGGCTGTGTGGTCCATGGTGTTTATACTGCGTACTATTGTTTGTACAGATGAACGTGGTACCTTCAGGCGTTTGGAAATTGCTCTCAAGGTTGAACCAGACTTGTGGAGGTCCACAATTTTTTTCTGAGGTCTTGGCTGATTCTTTGATTTTCCCATGATGTCAAGCAAAAAGGTAGGCCTTGAAATACATCCACAGGTACACCTCCCAATTGACTCAAATTATGTCAATTAGCCTATCAGAAGCTTCTAAAGCCATGACTTCCTATTCTGGAATTTTCCAAAGCTGTTTAAAGGCACAGTCAACTTAGTGGATGTAAACTTCTGACCCACCGGAATTGTAATACAGTGAATTATAAGTGAATATCTGTCTGTAAACAATTGTTGGAAAAATGACTTGTGCATGCACAAAGTAGATGTCCTAACCAACTTGCAAAACTACTGTTTGTTAACAAGAAATTTGTGGAGTGGTTGAAATACACTTCGGTTGGAGTCATTAAAACTCGTATGTAAACTTCCGACTTCAATTGTATGTCTTGTAGTCCAGTCTACCTGCAAACCATAGGCCTCTAACTCTCTCCCTCTCTCCATATGTAGCTGACCAGCTTTGCTACCAGTATGTCTGGTAGTCCAGTCTATCTACACGGCCCGGCAGCTGTGGGCACCCCCTCCTTCAGCAGACAGCACTTCTCCCCTCACCCCTGGAGCGCTTCCACATCAGGTACTTACACAGATGTGTGAAAATGAATCTAATGGCCATGAAGCTTATTTTCCAGGAATTCAACACGCAGAACATACATTATTGAACTAATACAATTTAAGAGATTTTGCTTAACTGTGTTTTAGACTCAAAACCCCTAACCTTTAACCTCTCATCTCCCCAGGCGAGTCCCAGGTGGTCCCCCTCCCTCCACGGCGTCGTCGTCTGGCCCCGTGGCGCCCCCTCCCCACCAGGGCAAGCAGGGCCAGGGCAGCAGCCAGCAGGACAGGAAGGTGCCTCCTCCCATCGGTACAGAGAGGCTGGCGAGGATCAGACAGACCACCGTCAACCCTCCTCTCCTCCAGACCTCCTACACCGCGCTCCTGTCGGACAGGGAGGCATATGGTCCTTCGGAGTCGGCAGCGCCTCGGGTGAGTAGTCACACACATACCATACACACAACCTCTAACCCACCGCTGGTCTCTCCATTCCCAATGTCTTACTGCCCTGATATACAGCTGATGGCTATACACACACCCCTTCACGCATACCCCCCGTTTCTGTCTCTGTCCTCCCGTCTCCCTCGCACACACCCCGTTTCTGTCTCTCACCTCCCGTCTCCTCGCACACCCCCCATTTCTGTCTCTGTCCTCCCGTCTCCCTCGCACACACCCTGTTTCTCTGTCTCTCACCTCCCGTCTCCCTCGCCACACCCCGTTTCTGTCTCTGTCCTCCCGTCTCCCTCGCACACACCCGTTTCTGTCTCGTCCTCCCTCTCCCTCGCACACACCCCGTTTCTGTCTCGTCCTCCCGTCTCCCTCGCACACACCCTCGTCTTTCCTGTCCTCCCGTCTCCCTCGCACAACCCCGTTTCTGTCTCTCACCTCCCCGTCTCCCTCGCACACACCCTGTTTCTCTGTCTCTCACCTCCCGTCTCCCTCGCACACACCCCTTTCTGTCTCTCACCTCCCGTCTCCCTCGCACACACCCGTTTCTGTCTCTCACTCCCGTCTCCCTCGCACACACCCCGTTTCTGTCTCTGTCCTCCCGTCTCCCTCGCACACACCCTGTTTCTCTGTCTCTGTCCTCCCGTCTCCTCGCACACACACCCGTTTCTGTCTCTCACCTCCCGTCTCCTCGCACACACCCCGTTTCTGTCTCTGTCCTCCCGTCTCCCTCGCACACACCCTGTTTCTCTGTGTCTTACCTCCCGTCTCCCTCACCTCTAGAAGCCATGTCAGGTTGGTCTCAGCCCCTGATGGCAGTCACGTATCCACCCTGGGCTGCAGGCGGACCACACCTTCTCCCAGTACCAGCCCATGGAGCAGGACGACACGGGCATCTCTAACCCCGCTAACTACCACCAGCAAACACATCAACCACCCCAACAACTACATGACTTCCCCAAGGTAACACACCCATGAAGTATCATATCATCACTCATGGCCACCTTTTGTCCGGTCTCAGGTAGCAATGTATTACGTAGACTGTTGTCTCCAGGTAGGACCGTTTACGTATTAGGGACTTGTCCAGGGTAGGACCTGTTACATTAGTGGATGTTCCGTGGACTCTGGACCTGTTCAGGTACCATGTTACTATAGTACGGTGTGAGGACCTGATACGTAGTGACCTGTTGTCCGGGTGACCATGTTAATATTACTGTAGTTAGTGGACCTGGTTGTCTCCAGGGTAGGACCATGTTAATATACTGTAGTAGTGGACCTGGTTGTACCAGGTAGCACCATGTTAATATACTGTAGTTAGTGGACCTGGTTTCTTCAGGGTAGGACCAGTTAATATACTGTAGTTAGTGACCTGGTTGTACCAGGGTAGGACCATGTTAATATACTGTAGTTAGTGACCTGGTTGTCTCCAGGGTAGGACCATGTTAATATACTGTAGTTAGTGGACCTGGTTGTACCAGGGTAGCACCATGTTAATATACTGTAGTTAGTGACCTGGTTGTCTTCAGGTAGAACCATGTTAATATACTGTAGTTAGTGGACCTGGTTGTACCAGGGTAGGACCATGTTATTATACTGTAGTTAGTGGACCTGGTTGTCTCCAGGGTAGGACCATGTTAATATACTGTAGTAGTGGACCTGGTTGTCTCCAGGGTAGACCATGTTAATATACTGTAGTTAGTGGACCTGGTTGTACCAGGGTAGGACCATGTTAATATACTGTAGTTAGTGGACCTGGTTGTCTCCAGGGTAGGACCATGTTAATATACTGTAGTTAGTGGACCTGGTTGTACCAGGTAGGACCATGTTAATATACTGAGTTAGTGGACCTGGTTGTCTCAGCGTAGACCATGTTAATATACTGTAGTTAGTGGACCTGGTTGTACCAGGGTAGCACCATGTTAATATTACTGTAGTTAGTGGACCTGGTGTTTCTTCAGGGATAGAACCATGTTAATATACTGTAGTGTAGTGGACCTGGGTTGTTACCAGGGTAGGACCATGTTAATATACTGTAGTTAGTGGGACCTGGTTGTCTCCAGGGTAGGGACCATGTTAATATACTGTAGTTAGTGGACCTGGTTGTACCAGGGTAGGACCAGTAATATACTGTAGTTTAGTGGACTTGGTTGTCTCCAGGGT
>NC_036848.1:2486472-2533756 GCF_002910315.2 Salvelinus sp. IW2-2015
TTGGAAGACCCAATTGCGACCAAGCTTTAACTTCTTAACTGATGTCTTGAGATGTTACTTCAATATATCCACATAGTTTCCTACCTCATGATGCCATCTATTTTGTGAAGTGCACCAGTCCCTCCTGCAGCAAAGCACCCCACAACATGATGCTGCCACCTCCGTGCTCCACGGTTGGGAGGTCTTCTTCGGCTTTGAGGCCTCCCCCTTTTTCCTCCAAACATAACGATGGTCATTATGGCCAAACAGTTGAATTTTTGTTTCATCAGACCAGAGGACATTTCTCCAAAAAGTACGATCTTTGTCCCCATGTGCAGTTGCAAACCGTAGTCTGGCTTTTTTATGGCGGTTTTGGAGCAGTGGCTTCTTCCTTGCTGAGTGGCCATTCAGGTTATGTCGATATAGGACTCGTTTTTACTGTGGATATATATACTTTTGTAACCTGTTCCTCCAGCATCTTCACAAGGTCCTTTGCTCTTGTTCTGGGATTGATTTGCACTTTTCGCAAAAGTACATTCATCTCTAGGAGACAGAACGCGTCTCCTTCCTGAGCGGTGTGACGGCTGTGTGGTCCATGGTGTTTATACTTTGCGTACTATTGTTTGTACAGATGAACGTGTACCTTCAGGCGTTTGGAAATTGCTCTCAAGGTTGAACCAGACTTGTGGAGGTCCACAATTTTTTTCTGAGGTCTTGGCTGATTTCTTTTGATTTTCCCATGATGTCAAGCAAAAAGGTAGGCCTTGAAATACATCCACAGGTACACCTCCCAATTGACTCAAATTATGTCAATTAGCCTATCAGAAGCTTCTAAAGCCATGACTTCCTATTCTGGAATTTTCCAAAGCTGTTTAAAGGCACAGTCAACTTAGTGTATGTAAACTTCTGACCCACCGGAATTGTAATACAGTGAATTATAAGTGAAATAATCTGTCTGTAAACAATTGTTGGAAAAATGACTTGTCATGCACAAAGTAGATGTCCTAACCAACTTGCCAAAACTACTGTTTGTTAACAAGAAATTTGTGGAGTGGTTGAAATACACTTCGGTTGGAGTCATTAAAACTCGTATGTAAACTTCCGACTTCAATTGTATGTCTTGTAGTCCAGTCTACCTGCAATCCATAGGCCTCTAACTCTCTCTCCTCTCTCCATATGTAGCTTTGACCAGCTATGCTACCAGTATGTCTGGTAGTCCAGTCTATCTACACGGCCCGGCAGCTGTGGGCKCCCCCTCCTTCAGCAGACAGCACTTCTCCCCTCACCCCTGGAGCGCTTCCACATCAGGTACTTACACAGATGTGTGAAAATGAATCTAATGGCCATGAAGCTTATTTTCCAGGAATTCAACACGCAGAACATACATTATTGAACTAATACAATTTAAGAGATTTTTGCTTAACTGTGTTTTAGACTCAAAACCCCTAACCTTTAACCTCTCATCTCCCCAGGCGAGTCCCAGGTGGTTCCCCCTCCCTCCACGGCGTCGTCGTCTGGCCCCGTGGCGCCCCCTCCCCACCAGGGCAAGCAGGGCCAGGGCAGCAGCCAGCAGGACAGGAAGGTGCCTCCTCCCATCGGTACAGAGAGGCTGGCGAGGATCAGACAGACCACCGTCAACCCTCCTCTCCTCCAGACCTCCTACACCGCTCCTGTCGGACAGGGAGGCATATGGTCCTTCGGAGTCGGCAGCGCCTCGGGTGAGTAGTCACACACATACCATACACACAACCTCTAACCCACGCTGGTCTCTCCATTCCCAATGTCTTACTGCCCTGATATACAGCTGATGGCTATACACACACCCCTTCACGCATACCCCCCGTTTCTGTCTCTGTCCTCCCGTCTCCCTCGCACACACCCCGTTTCTGTCTCTCACCTCCCGTCTCCCTCGCACACCCCCCATTTCTGTCTCTGTCCTCCCGTCTCCCCTCGCACACACCCTGTTTCTCTGTCTCTCACCTCCCGTCTCCCTCGCACACCCCGTTTCTGTCTCTGTCCTCCCGTCTCCCTCGCACACACCCCGTTTCTGTCTCTGTCCTCCCGTCTCCCTCGCACACACCCCGTTTCTGTCTCTGTCCTCCCGTCTCCCTCGCACACACCCCGTTTCTGTCTCTGTCCTCCCGTCTCCCTCGCACACACCCCGTTTCTGTCCTCCCGTCTCCCTCGCACACACCCGTTTCTCTGTCTCTCACCTCCCGTCTCCCTCGCACACACCCTGTTTCTCTGTTCTCACCTCCCGTCTCCCTCGCACACACCCCGTTTCTGTCTCTCACCTCCCGTCTCCCTCGCACACACCCCGTTTCTGTCTCTCACCTCCCGTCTCCCTCGCACACACCCCGTTTCTGTCTCTGTCCTCCCGTCTCCCCGCACACACCCTGTTTCTCTGTCTCTGTCCTCCCGTCTCCCTCGCACACACCCCGTTTCTGTCTCTCACCTCCCGTCTCCCTCGCACACACCCCGTTTCTGTCTCTGTCCTCCCGTCTCCCTCGCACACACCCTGTTTCTCTGTGTCTTACCTCCCGTCTCCCTCACCTCTAGAAGCCATGTCAGGTTGGTCTCAGCCCCTGATGGGCAGTCACGTGATCCACCCTGGGCTGCAGGCGGACCACACCTTCTCCCAGTACCAGCCCATGGAGCAGGACGACACGGGCATCTCTAACCCCGCTAACTACCACCAGCAACACATCAACCACCCCAACAACTACATGGACTTCCCCAAGGTAACACACCCATGAAGTATCATATCATCACCTCAAATGGCCATTCCTCTTTTTGTCCGTGTCTCCAGGGTAGCACCATGTTAATATACTGTAGTTAGTGGACCTGTTGTCTCCAGGGTAGGACCATGTTAATATACTTAGTTAGTGGACCTGGTTGTACCAGGGTAGGACCATGTATATTACTGTAGTTAGTGGACCTGGTTCTCCAGGGTAGGACCATGTTAATATACTGTAGTTAGTGGACCTGGTTGTCTCCAGGGTAGGACCATGTTAATATACTGTAGTTAGTGGACCTGGTTGTACCAGGGTAGCACCATGTTAATATACTGTAGTTAGTGGACCTGGTTGTCTTCAGGTAGGACATGTTAATATACTGTAGTTAGTGGACCTGGTTGTACCAGGGTAGGACCATGTTAATATACTGTAGTTAGTGGACCTGGTTGTCTCCAGGGTAGACCGTTAAAATGTTATTTAGTGGACCTGGTTGTACCAGGGTGCACATGTTAATATACTGTAGTTAGTGGACCTGGTTGTCTTCAGGGTAGAACCATGTTAATATACTGTAGTTAGTGGACCTGGTGTACCAGGGTAGGACCATGTTAATATACTGTAGTTAGTGGACCTGGTTGTCTCCAGGGTAGGACCATGTTAATATACTGTAGTTAGTGACCTGGTTGTCTCCAGGGTAGCACCATGTTAATATACTGTAGTTAGTGGACCTGGTTGTACCAGGGTAGGACCATGTTAATATACTGTAGTTAGTGGACCTGGTTGTCTCCAGGGTAGGACCATGTTAATATACTGTAGTTGTGGACCTGGTTGTCTCCAGGGTAGGACCATGTTAATATACTGTAGTTAGTGGACCTGGTTGTCCAGGGTAGGACCATGTTAATATACTGTAGTTAGTGGACCTGGTTGTCCAGGGGAGGACCATGTTAATATACTGTAGTTAGTGGACCTGGTTGTACCAGGGTAGACCATGTTAATATACTGTAGTTAGTGACCTGGTTGTCTTCAGGGTAGACCATGTTAATATACTGTAGTTAGTGGACCTGGTTGTACCAGGGTAGGACCATGTTAATATACTGTAGTTAGTGGACCTGGTTGTCTCCAGGGTAGGACCATGTTAATATTACTGTTAGTAGTGGACCTGTGTCTCCGCGGTAGCGAACATGTTAAATATACTGCTGTTACGTAAATCCTGTTGTGTATTAATAAACTTGTCTTTATACACCAGGGTATGGCCATGTCGATGTATGGAGGGACCATGCTGCCCCCCAACCCCCCTATGGGAGAGGGTCCAGGGGGGGCCATGTTCAACGGGCTGCATGCTGCCGACCCTGCATGGAGCCCCATCATCAAGGTGGTCCCCAACAACGCAGACAACACCGACCCACAGCAGGTGAGACTTTATCCCCACACACACACACACACACACACACACACACAGTTCTTTGCTAATGAAATTTCCTCTCTCTCTCTCTTCCTCTTCTCGTTCAGGTGTGGCCTGGGACCTGGCCTCCTCATGTGCACCTGAACCACGTCAACTAGCCAGCCGGCATCGACAGCAATCAAACACACACCCACATCACACACACCACAAACATGAATTTAATTTCCAACTGACAACAAAACCCTGATGAGACAACAAAAACGAACAGACTTGTATAACATGTTAACTTTAGTAGAGAACGGAGAGAAAAGCAGAGTTTGAAGAATTGGAGAGAAATTATCTTGACACCGTTCTTTAATGTGCCTAACTCAAAATAAGAAATATACTACAATTTGAGCGAGGGCTGTTATGGTGGTGGGGTCGGGAGGGAGAATTCTGGGCCCTAATTCAAGTACTGTTGATGTCTSATGAACAACCAAATTGATGGTGACAGCCTGTCCAACAGGCTCCATGCTCTGTGTAGCATAGATGTAGGACTTTGACCCACGTGCAGAGTTGTCGCTCTCCTCAGGGAGAAACCTGAAGAAGGTGARGACGGAGCTAATGATACTCAACAACTAGAGGATGATGATTACCTAAAGAGGCAGAGAGAGGGAAAGAAATCAGAATACCTTTTAGTGGTAAATACATGTATAATTGTTTACATACTAAAAAAGGGTTAAATTGAGAGTACATTTCACGTCGTATAGTGGCTCTACTTTACGTAGCCTGTATTAATGTGAAATATTTACCTTAATATTCAATAAACATATTGATATGTACTTGTGGCGGTGTACCTTTTTGTTTGTGTAGGTAGGGCTTTGTTTTCATTTCACCAAAATGAATAGCATGTTTCTGACTAGTGAACACAACGTATTGTTATCTTAGAAAACAACATCTGCACAACTCATGGATCCGATGCGATACATTTAATAAATATTAACATTGACAGCTAATCAAGTAGGAAGGTGGTATTTACCACATATGACAGGGAAAAATCCACTTGGAACACACCTCCAACTGGTGATTACTAGTGGGAAACGTGTCTATCATCCCTGAGCTCTGACTTCTCCCACATCGGTGTCCAAATCACTAAGGACTTAAAATGGTTCACACACACAGTCCTGAAGAAGGCGTGATGGCCCCTCAGGAGGTTGAAAAGATTTGGCATGGAACCTCAAAGTTATACAGATGCACCATTGAGAGCATCTTGACTGGCTGCATCACCACTTGTTATGGGAACTGCACCGCCCTCGATCACATGGTGCTACAGAGGGTGGTGCGTGCAGCCCAGTACATCACTGGGGCCGAGCTCCCTGCCATCCAAGACCTCTATCAGGCAGTTTGAAAGGAAGGCCTGAAATTGTTAGATTCTGCGCTCACCCTTTATTTTTGCACTGACTTTATGCACACTGACACAAAATTTGCTCACACACACATTCATACTGACTACACAATCATCACACATGCTACTGATGTTCTGTTTATCATATCCTGATACCTACTCACCTTGCCCCTATACAGTGCATTTGGAAAGTGTTCAGACCCCTTGACTTTTCCCACATTGTGTTACATTATAGCCTTATTCGAAAATGGATTAAATTGTTTGTTTTCCTCAATCTACACACACTACCACCATAATGACAAAGGAAAAACAGGTTTTTAGAAATGGAGGCACATTTATTAAATTAAAAACTGATCACATTTACATAAGTATTCAGACCCTTTACTCAGTACTTTGATGAAGCACCTTTAGCAGCGATTACAGCCTTGCGTCTTCTTGGGTATGACCCTACAAGCTTGGCACACCTGTATTTGGGAAGTTTCTCTGCAGATCCTCTCGAGCTCTGTCAGGTTCGATGGGGATAGTTGCTACACAGCTATTTTCAGGTCTCTCCAGAGATGTTCAGAGACAGGTTCAAGTCCAGGCTCTGGCTGGGCCACTCAAGGACATTCAGAGACTTGTCCCGAAGCCACTCCTGTGTTGTTTTGGCTGTGTGTTTAGGGTTGTTGTCCTGTTGGAAGGTGAATCTTCGCTCCCAGTCTGCGGTCCTGAGCGCGCTGGAGCAGGTTTTCATCAAGGATCTCTCTGTACTTTGCTCCGTTCATCTTTCCTTCGATCCTGACTAGTCTCCCAGTCCCTGCCGCTGAAAATCATCCCCACAGCTTGATGTTTCCTCCAGATGTGACGCTTAGCAGTCGGGCCATAGAGTTCAATCTTGGTTTCATCAGACCAGAGAATCTTGTTTATTCAGAGTGCTGCAGAGATGGTTGTCCTTCTGGAAGGTTCTTCAATCTCCACAGAGGAACTCTGGAGCTCTGTCAGAGTGACCATCGGGTTCTTGGTCACCTCCCTGACCAAGGCCCTTTTCCCTTGATTGCTCAGTTTGGCCGGGCGGCCAGCTATAGGAAGAGTCTTGGTGGTTCCAAACTTCTCAATTTAAGAATGATGGAGGCCACTGTGTTCTTGGACTTTCAATGCTGCAGACAATTTTTTGGTACCCTTCCCCAGAGCTGTCTTGGAGCTCTACAGACAATTCCTTCGACCTCATGGCCTGGTTTTTGCTCTGACGTGCACTGTCACCTTATATAGACAGGTGTGTGCCTTTCCAAATCATGTCCAATCAATTTAATTTACAACAGGTGGACACCACAATCAATTTGAAGAAACCTCAAGGATGATCAATGGAAACAGGATGCACGTGAGCTCAATTTCGAGTGTCATAGCAAAGGGTCTGAATACTTATGTAAATAAGGTATTTCTGTTTATTTGCAAAAATGTCTAAACCTGTTTTTGCTTTGTCATTATGGGGTAGTGTGTGTAGATTGAGGGGATACAATTATTTGTATCAATTTTAGAATGAGGCTAACGTAAAAATAATGTGGAAAAAGGGAAGGGGTCTGAATACTTTCCGAATGCACTGTAGCTTACTTACTTTCTCGTTCTTATTTCTGGTGTGTTGTATAGTACTACTGATATTGATTACTGCATTGTTGGGAGAGCTTGCAAGAAAGGCATTTCACTGTACTTGTGCACAAGACAAACTCACCTACTAAGGAAATTACCTAACAGCATTTTCAGCAGTTAAATGCAACAACAAAAAAAGCTATCTTAATATAGTTTTTGAACACTTTAATTTTACAAGAATGATAGCTGTACTTTTTAGTTTATGGTTGAAGTAGCTTGTTGCATTATGGGGTAAAAAAAGTCTGACCACATGACATTTACAATAATCATGTTATCAAAGGTCATAAAGTTTTGTCTGCAGTTGACTGGAAGTTTCTGCAGAGACACTTTACCAACTTCATCCTGCAGCCATCACCTGCATTGTGGGAAGCTGTCAACTAATCATTAGGGTGGTGACGTTCGTGTGGGTCAAACAAAGACATGACTGAAACAGGAATCAACTTTGCCAGGTTCATGTATATCTGCGTAGCCAGGCGCTAAAATAGACCCGCCTCCCATCTCCTTGTTGGTTTTTAGGAGCATATACCCACGTGGGTGATTGAAAGATGAACTGAGGTCCACACTCCAGTCCAGTTAGTGGTGGTAATGCACCTTAAAGTTGCTTGCAAACCGCAATATAGTCCGAAAAAGACCGAATGAGAGAGATGACTAGAAACTGACTCGGTTTACCCCTTTGTGGATTAATTGTCAAATTAGAGGATTTTGCATTTCAGGTCAAATAACAAACCAATGTTTATATCCTTGGGCAAATTAGCTAACAACAGCAAGCAAGCTAAATGGACATGAATGTTTCATGGTTTTCGACCTGTCCCAAATGAATATAGGTGGTTCAGAACTTGTTTTGATATTTCAACCTGCGCATCTGGTGTGGATGCACAAAATCAACAGGCGCATAATGGCGTGTCCGGTCTTTTTCGGCTGTCGCAGATGCACCTCCCCCGAATTCACTCATCGACTTTCGGTTGCTTCCGCCTTACAGTATGTATCAATTGAAGACACTGTCTGCATTCCAAACACTTAAAAGACACACTCTGTCCCCTCAGTCCTCAAATTAAGTGGACACTTCTGATGACGTTTCATGACGTGTGACGAGTATACACTTGCAGGGTGAGGGAGGAAGGAATGATTTTTAAATGGACCGCCCTTGCCTGGAAATGTGTCACTCGTTCAATCCGCGATGATTGTGTTTTCAGCCACTGGTAGCTTGTGGGTGCTTTATGCGCTACAGTCAATTAGGATTGCATGTCTACTTATATTAACTATGTCATTATTAATATACGTCTAATGTATGATAGCTAGCAAATTAATTAGCTAACTAACGTTAGCCTGCCTAGCGGGAACTTCTGGGGTAGGAAAATTGGTTAGATTTTGGAAATTTTAAAAATAAAACAAAAACATTACCTTTTTAAGTGTTTGGAATGCAGCCATTGACTCATTATAGCTTCCAATATCTACTGGATTGGCTGTTGATACCTAGCATGTTTGCGAAGTGGTATACCAGTGCTAGTTAATGCTGCGTTCACGTACTGGTCGGAAGAAGGAAACTGACATTTTCCGACTTGATTAATGGTAAAACGTGTATTATACGTTTTTATAACTATATACTTATAACTATAACTTTTATAACTAACTTGTCTGTGGGCAAAACAGGCAAGAGCTAGCGAGATCATATTGGCGCGTTCTCGCTACATTTGCAGATTTCCGTTACAGAAGTTCTTCTAAACAACTGCAATTTTTTAAAACTTTGGCGAAGGGTAAAGTCTACAAAACTTTGTCCACTCTGTTCGGCACAGATTGTAATGTTTCATTGATGAAAAAATGTGCAGAATGTCGGCCAACATCCATCTTCTCCCCCTGCCGGACAATGGGCTTCCTCTCACTAGTGAGTGGAAACAGCAAGCAGATGCTTCACATTTATACAGCCATTGAAATATGTAATTACAACCAGTTAGCAAGTCAAACATTTTCGAGTTTTCTAGTTGCGACTAGCGGCATTCGAGTTTTCTAGTTGCGACTAGCATATGAACGCGGAAATGGCGGGTTCCACAGCTATGGCAGGCCACGTCATCGACTGACAAATTGCTATAACATATGTGGCTAGCTGATACTTAAAATACCTATTCAGGCAATGTAAGATGTCAGTAATATCAAAGCATAGGAACGCTCCCATTCTGTCACCACCACCCTTTGTCTTAAAGGCAGGTGGGATCCGTTTGGAACATTCTAGCCAATGAGAGGGCAGATATGTAGGTGTGCGTGAACAAGACACAACTCCGAAGAAGTTGCGGAGATGCCATATGCGTCCACTTGTAACAACCTAAACATTACGAAACATCAGCAAATTAGCATCTAATCACATTTTTTGTTGACCAAATCCGATACTCATAGACCGCTATACAAAAAGTCAGTTTTTATCGCTGTATTCTCGCGTGGACATATTGACGAGTGGAGCCTCACGCTTTGCCTCTTCCTCTCTGGCATCCAGTGATGCCAATTTAGCAACTTTCCAGACTACCCTGGCAACTTCTTTTTCAAACAGCACCTAGCAACAAATTTAGCTACTTTAAAACATTTATTTGGAACTTTTAGCAACTTTTGAAAAGTGACTCAAATGCTAAAATGCACGCATTTCCCCTCTAAATGACACAAAAACGATTTTCTCTGTCACACACTGTCCCAACACACGTGCCTGCGTGCATTGTGAGTGACGTCAGCAGCAGGCGCTCGTGCTCGTGCACAGGCAGCAGCAATTTCAGCAAATTGCGAATCATTTTTGGCTGACTGCAGCAGCAGAGTTACGGGTTCGACGAGCCAAACCCAATGAATATAGTTGGTCACGAATGTTTGATCTTGAACAGAACTTACATCAATCAAAATGTCTCAATCAAAATTGTACAGCCAGAAGTACAGAAAAGAGTGGGAGTCTGTACCTGAACAAATGTCAAATCATATTTTTTTTGCCGAGATGGCCAGTCAATTTGAGTAACGTTAATGTGTATTCTACATAATGACGCAGTTTTACGTTATCACGCAATGACATCACAACGTCATTTAGCAACAAATCAACCTGCCTCTAGCAATTTACACTGAAAATCAGTTGGCCACACTGCTGGTATCGTGTAGTCACGTTGGTCACGTCCCACTAGATAAACGAGCTACTCACGTATGGAGAAGCGAACTACCTGGGATTTCCTTCTCCGTGATAAACAGATTATCTAATGCTGTGGGAGCCTGACAGCTGGGGGCTTGGAGGAGCTAGGCGCCAAATTACAGACAGATTTATGTATGCCTGAGGCAACAAGGAGGATGTGAGGCATGCCTGAGGCAACAAGGAGGATGTGAGGCATGCCAGGTCGTGTGTGTAATTAGTTCACCGTTTCAGGAACCGTGTGCACATTACTTAACAGTTTGGGATGAAACTTCATGTCAGGTATTGTGTCCTTGTCGGCGGACTGTGAGTTATGATGACCGTTCTGCTCAATGGGTCAGACGACCTCTGTCAAACAGTAGCACATTTCCTGTTCCCATGACATGTATTGTAAAACAATCAATACTGTATACCAATTAAATATCTTTATCTCACTGGGGTGAGAAGTTTATTGTGCAGGCATGAATGTACAATATACCCAGCCTGTGTACATATTGTTAATCAGATCACATGTACACATGGGAATATGTTGTTCAGAGTGGTATCAATACACAGACGGATCCATTTAGTGATGTCATAACTTCAATGGCTGGGTTCAGTCATATTCTGGTAGGTACATTATCAGAATGTGGTGAGTTGATGTAGATCAGTTCATTCTTGGTGTTGTTTCTGCTGTATAATGTATTTGCTTTTGCCATTGTTGTCAAGTAAAACAAGTTGGGACTTGTCTACACCATTGCTTCAGATTAGATTCACTGGATTATATCTGGATCAAAAGCATCATATCACTCCGTTTGACAGCCCTAAACTATGATCCACCCTTCACAGGCGGAGCTAGTATATGATTGACAGTCGCCCTTCGTCGTGGAGATCGTGTTCTTGCAATCACAACACGTCACATGACCAGAGTCACCCTGGCAGTTATTAAATGCACGCGAACACGTTCAACACCTCCCAGTTCGTCTCTCTAGCTGGATGACCTGACAGCAATACTTATCTGGCAGCAAAACCGTTTGCCTTGAACTGCAGTCGATTCCGTCTGTTTTATTTCGTTAGCAAATTTTAGCAAAGTTTTAATTGTTGTGGATCTTGTTAGCAAATTACTTGGAGATTTTCTTTTTTGGTAAACAATTTAATTTGTAAGATCAGCCGATCTTCACACGAAGCATATTTCTGCGGTTGATCAGAAGAACCCAAACAAACTCAGGATGACAACCAACGCTCAGCAGGCGAAGAGTTGCCCAATCCCTACCCGGGTTCTTACCCTGAAAGACTGGTCTCAGCTCCCAGACTGCTACAGTCAGACTCCCGGGGGTACTCTCTTCTCCACAACGCCCGGGGGTAAGAGCACGGAGCCGGATGTTTTGCTTGTTTATGATCAACCACGTACAACACGTTTTGTACCAGGGATAAGTTAGCTAACTTTAGCCAGCAAAAAAAAAATACAGCTAGAAAATCAACGTTATATTGTGGGAAAAGGGGATGTAAACTAGTTAGCTACTTGTCGAAGGTTGTGCAAGGAAATAACACGTTCACGTTATGTATAGCTGTTTTGAAACGTACATTTACTTACCCAAATCTTGTAACCACTCATCTACCTTACTCAACTCTCAGTCTCATGACTCCAGTTTATTTTGGTCGTGCATAATACATGCGCAAATGAGTGCCACGCGCTTGTTAGCTGGCTAAAACTAGTCTAGCTATCTTTCTGACTGTTTGACTTGTAGCGTACTGTGGTCCGTCTGTCTGTTTGACTCGCAGCATACTGTATGTACTGTGTTTGATGGAAATTGTGTATACTTGCTATGTGATATTTTAAATGCAACTTCATTCATATTATTGCCTCCAGTCTTTTTAATACAGCGGTCACTCTTCCTTTACTGGAAAAGCTTTTCTTATTGACAGATGAAAATAAAATATGCATTTTTCAGTGATGTGGGGGGAAAAAAACAAGGTTTACTTGTTCAATCCCATTGGTTCAACCTCATGGCTGCTTACGTGCAGTCTGTGCATAGCAGTCTGGTGGTCGGATTCGGTACTGTCTGTTTACTACACACAGCTCAGACCTGTGCAAACTCGCTTACCAGAGAGCTGGCTGCTGCAATTCCCATTCACAACAACACTCATGTAAGGTACTATGTTGGGAACCAATTCCCAATTAAGTTTGACTGGGCCAAATGTAGCTTTAGCTTAAGAGACAGATGTTCTGTTCTTTGGGATCTGCAACATATCAGAAAACCATTATGTAAGCGAAGTAGCTGTGGAAAAAGTGGAAAAATACTGGTGGACAACTAGCTCCTCTTAAACTATGACCTATGGGTGGGCGGGGCCAGATTCAGGGCTGATTGGGGGAGGAGAGGAGACATCCCCTCTGTGACCCGCAGCTGCCCTGGTGCATTTCAGGAATACTGTAGGGAACATTGTGTTCCAGCCAAGTAGAGAGAGAGAGGGTGAGAGAGGTAGACTTTTTTTTCTTTTCTTTTTTTTTCTTCACCTTTATTTAACCCGGTAGGCTAGTTGAGAACATGTTCTCATTTACAACTGCGACCTGGCCAAGATAAAGCAAAGCAGTGTGACACAGACAACAACACAGAGTTACACATGGAGACTTGGAGCGAGGGAGAAAAAGGGGGAGGGATTGGGAAGCATAAATGGTGTGCAAATAGGCCTTTCTAAGAATGGTTGAAGTTAGGACATGTGGGAGGGATCCTGGGAGGGAGTGGTGGAATGTGTGGTTCAGCTGAGGAGAGCAGTGTAGTTTCAGGTCCTCTATGGATCCTTCACGACTCTGATGTGTTGTGGAAGGCATGGCCAGACCAGAACAACTTAGTTATGCACTTTAAAGAGTAGTTATAACATGGCTGTAACAGCTGTTACGGTCATTACACTGCTTATTGGGGATTCTTCATTGATGCTTTACAACAGATGGTCTAGAACAGTTTGACATTCTGTCTCTAAAACCAGAAGTACATTTTATGCAACTAACTGCTGATGTGAGCAAAACAAGCACATGATATGGAGAGAGTCTTCCGGTCCCTCGGCCAATCATGTAACATCTCCACTCCCTGTTCTAATGTAATGAGGGATGGTGGTGTGCCATTGCCACAAAACAGAATGAGGCGCATTACATGGGACGTGGTACGTTTCCTGTGGACAAAGAGTTTGGCCATAGAGCTGGGCCTCTTCTGCATAACTCATGGCCAGGGCACTATAGTTTAGTTGCTGGCTGGCCTGCTCTCTCTGCATAATTCGCCCTGATTTCCTGCCCCAATGTACCCTCGCGCGCATACACACACACACTCCTTCCCCTCCCCTTTTGTTCAGGACAGGGTGCTCAGCTGGCAGATGTTTCTATAGTGTGTGTGGAAATAGAACTGCTAAAGTGCAAAACGGTTTTAACTCCAGCATGCTGTACTAATTCTAAATAGTGCACGGCCCCTCTGTGTAACCCTGTCCAGGGCAGACTTCACTAGTAGACACCAAAACATTGGATGATTCTCATCTAACGGCTGTTTATCAAATGTTCTGTCAGTCTGCTAATGAGTTTATCTAGTACACAGTGGTTCAGGTCAAACTTCAGTTCCTCAGCATGATATTCAGTATGATATAATATCTAACGGCTGTTTATCAATATTCCGTTGCAATTAAGGGATGACATCAGTCTGTCAGCAACCTATTAGAGCCCAGTTGTTTACCAACCAGTCTCTACTGTAGACATGCCAACACTTTTTATGGAGTAGCAAGTCAACTCTTCCTATACATTTGCCTAATAGTGTAGGGGAGGAGAAGATGATATTTGGTTCCAGAACAACCAAGGTGTTTGCCTCAACAACCTCCTCAACCAGGCAGCCTCAGGAATGGGCTATCACCACAGGATGTCTCGTCAGCCCCCCTAAGCAAACAGAATGTGGAGGAAACTCTGCTGGTGACCACAGCACACATCTGAATTGTACTACACGGTGCAGGCTACACAGTGCAGGCTACACAGTGCTCCTGAAGTGTACTACACGGTGCAGGCAACAGAGTTATGTGTGTTCTGGTCTGCCACTTCCTGGTTCTAGGATAACATGTTGCTGTGCTACACTT
This sequence comes from Salvelinus sp. IW2-2015, assembly GCF_002910315.2. Classification (NCBI taxonomy): domain Eukaryota; kingdom Metazoa; phylum Chordata; class Actinopteri; order Salmoniformes; family Salmonidae; genus Salvelinus; species Salvelinus sp. IW2-2015. The sequence continues at coordinate 2,500,827 of NC_036848.1, forward strand.
TCTTAGAACTGACTCACTACTGCCAACCCACCGACCACCCCTCCGTATGCGCCCTCTCGTTGGGCTGAAAACAGGGTGTGTGTGTTTTGGAATGCATCCAACAGCCTTGACCCTGAGGCCAGGGAGGGGTGGACTCTCAGTTCCTTCCAGATACATCTCTCCCTCTGCCCTGTCAGGGACTTACTACTCTCTTGTATTTGTGTTGTTTTGACATTTCATGGCCGGTTTTCAAGGACCAGATTAGATAAATCAGGAACTAACGCCTCCATTTTGTAGACCACTTAATGTTGTTGTCTTCACAACTAGTCTCTCTCTAACAGATGTATGGTACATGAGTCCATTTACACGGGTTTCACCACAATGCTTTGGTCAATATGGTGCAGCTCCCTTCACTGGCAAGTCAACTGACCCCCCCCCCCCCAATACCTCTGACAGGAACACGCATAATCTATGACAGGAAGTTCCTCCTGGACTGTCGGAACTCTCCCATCGCCCGTACCCCCCCCTGCTGCCTGCCGCATATCCCTGGGGTGACGGTGCCCGCTCTGCACCCTCTGGGCAAACTACAGGAACTAAAAGAGGAGCTGGAGGAGGAGAAGGACCTGGCAGGTAGGAGTATGCACACACTAGACATGCATACCTTTATTTAAAGATGGACTTAAAAAAAATATATATATATTTTCCTCCGCTATCACTTGACATACTCCTATAAACTTCACGTTGGTTCTCATTGGTCCCTTTAGGCTACATCTAGGAAGAAACCATTGTTCTATAGTAAGTGATCAGGGCCCAGGACTTGGAAGGCTAGGTCCTGACTGACTTGTATTGGGTAGGCCTATTACATAACTTTGGGTCCAAGGCTGCAGTGGCCGAGTAACGCCCCACAAACACAACACAGACAGGAACAGCAGCAGGTGATAATGGCTGACAGGAACAGCAGCAGGTGATAATGGCTGACAGGAACAGCAGCAGGTGATAATGGCTGACAGGAACTAGCAGCAGGTGATTAAGGCTGACAGGAACAGCAGCAGGTGATAATGGCTGACAGGAACAGCAGCAGGTGATAATGGCTGACAGGAACAGCAGCAGGTGATAATGCCTGACATGGTGTCAAGGATTTTGCACAGTAACACAGATGTTGATACTGCGTACACACACACACACGTCACGTCCACACACACACACGTCCGTCCGGGAATAAATTGGCAACAATGTGCATGGATAGCAGGCAACACTAGGTTCCATAACGACAAAGAACAAAGCCACGTACATGTCAACATTATCATGGAGGTGGTTGAATGGAAATAAAAAGTAGGGTAGAGCCTGCAGCAGGTTATACCAGTTTGTACGTACCACGTCCTCTTTGAGCTCCTCTGTGTGTGTGTGTGTACACGTTTTTATATGCAAGTTTGTCAGTGTGCACGTCTGTACAGAATGTGTGCGTGTTTACATACCGTACGCATCGTCATGTGTTTATATACCGTACGCATCATGTCAAGTGGGGCGGCAGGTAGCCTAGTGGTTAGAGCGTTGGACTAGTAACCGAAAGGTTGCAAGATCGAATTCCCGAGGTGACAAGGTAAAAATCTGTCATTCTGCCCCTGAACAAGGCAGTTAACCCACTGTTCCTCGGCCGTCATTGAAAATAAGAATTTGTTCTTAATTGACTTGCCTAGTTAAAATTAGGAATAAGATAAGGCTTTGATTTGAGATGGAAAAGGCATTTAGACAATATCTACCATTTTAAAAAGTCTTAAGGTATTACAAATGCCTCAGAACACAATACTGTTGAAGTAAATACCCCTGCCAACTAATATCAACACTTCTATTTACTTTTGGATATTTTTTAATGCCTGCAGTAAGTTTAAGAGACATTGCCTTGTGCCTTGATATCCTGTTATCAAAAACACAGATCTTCAAGATATTTTCTAATTTCCCTCATGAGGGAGGATAATGAAAGTAAAGGTAGACCTATCAATTAGTTATGGTGTTTTTACTAATATCAAGTTTGTTTATGAATTATTAAGTGATTAAAACTTAATTCTGTTACCAAAATGGTAACAGAATTTGAGAAATTGGTAACTGAATTTCTGCAACAGATTTGGTTATAATGGATAATTATAGTAGTCACAAAGAACAGTTGGGTTCACACATTTGGACTGTACAGCAGTGTGGTGGAATTATTGTAATCAAAAGGAGAGACTTCTAGATTTCTTCAAAACAATCAAACTGTATTATTTAATTAGTGCAGTAATGGAGCTGGTTGGTAACCACCCCTGGAGGTGATCACTGAGAACTCAACCAGCTGGTTGGTAACCACCCCTGGAGGTGATCACTGAGAATCAACAGCTGGTTGGTAACCACCCTGGAGGTGATCACTGAGAAACTCACAGCTGGTTGGTAACCACCCCTGGAGGTGATCACTGAGAACTCAACCAGCTGGTTGGTAACCACCCTGGAGGTGATCACTGAGAACTCAACCAGCTGGTCGGTAACCACCCCTGGAGGTGATCACTGAGAACTCAACCAGCTGGTCGGTAACCACCCTGGAGGTGATCACTGAGACTCAACAGCTGGTTGGTAACCACCCCTGGAGGTGATCACTGAGAACCAACCAGCTGGTTGGTAACCACCCCTGGAGGTGATCACTGAGAACTCAACAGCTGGTTGGTAACCACCCCTGGAGGTGATCACTGAGAACTCAACCAGCTGGTCGGTAACCACCCTGGAGGTGATCACTGAGAACTCAACCAGCTGGTTGGTAATCACCCTGGAGGTGATCACTGAGAACTCAACCAGCTGGTTGGTAACCACCCCTGGAGGTGATCACTGAGAACTCAACCAGCTGGTTGGTAACCACCCTGGAGGTGATCACTGAGAACTCAACCAGCTGGTCGGTAATCACCCTGAGGTAATCACTGAGAACTCAACCAGCTGGTTTGGCCACAGCATTTTATAGCAAAGTCCATCCTCCAGTCTACATGACAGAACAAACAGATGTATACTGGAGCCATCTCCCTCGGTCCCCAACTCCATACTGGAGCATCTCCCTCTGGTCCCCAACTCCATCCTGGAGCCCATCTCCCTGCTCCTCAACTCCATCCTGGAGCCATCTCCCCTGCTACCCAACTCCATCCTGGAGCCATCTCCCTGGTACCCAACCCCATACTGGAGCCATCTCCCCTGCTACACCAATCCATCCTGGAGCCATCTCCCCTGGTACCCAACTCCATCCTGGAGCCATCTCCCCTGGTCCCCAACTCCATCCTGGAGCCATCTCCCCTCGGTACCCCCAACTCCTCCTGGAGCCATCTCCCCTGCTACCCAACCCATCCTGGAGCCATCTCCCCTGGTACCCAACCCATACTGGAGCCATCTCCCTCTGGTCCCCCAACTCCATACTGGAGCCATCTCCCTCGGTCCCCCAACTCCTACTGGAGCCATCTCCCCCTGGTCCCCAACTCCATACTGGAGCCATCTCCCCCTGGTCCCCAAACTCCATCCTGGAGCCATCTCCCCCTGCTACCCCAGTACAGAAACATTAACTCATGCTCTGGAATGCGGTATCACCCAAAGACATCGTACATCTCCTGTCAGTGTTAAATCCCCCAGAGGCCCACTTTCAGTTCACACAGACACAATAGAGTTATAAGGATCCTCTATTCTGTTGCCTAAAACAACCATTTGATGCAATTACAGCAGTATAACATAATTTTGATCTCACAGCAGACTACAGTAAAGTAGTGCATATTTCTGTAGAGTTCAGTAAAGAAAAGTAGTTCAGTATAGATTTGGTCTTGTTAAGGGGCAGAGCTCATGTAAAATAATAGTTAGTGTGTAGAGTAATACCCAAATAAGCAAAAGAGGATATTGCATATTCCTACCGTTTTTGTGTACCTATTTAGGATGCATCACCATGAAGAGAATGACCTTCATTTCCATAATAAGGCATTTCTGTGTAGTACAGATCAGGGACCCATGATGTGATTTTAGCACCGCAATTCCGTTACCGGGTGTTAATCCACTTCACCTACTGTAGTTCAATAACCCAAATATATATTTTTTCAAACTCTGATGTCATAGCTGACACCCTATTCTTTCTGCACACTTCGTTGAGTTTTTGGAAAATGTGGACACAAACTGAGGGAGATTTTACTGTCAATCTGTTACCAAACTTTGCATCTGCACAGTTCTTCCAGTAAATGTGTTTTTGTAAAATGTTCTGTTTAAATTGTTAAAAGTTGCATAAAGTTGTATGGTTTGTTAAACTTGAAATCAATGGATTTTGTTTGGCATCGATTTTTCACTTAAAATGTGAGTCTCGGCGCAAATCCTTTACCATGGAATTGCCCATAGAACATTGTATAATGTTCTCCTATCCAAACTGCAACTATCTCTGTGTGTCTTATCTGTTACTTGGCTGTAGATATCTCTACTATCAGCTGGCTATCGTTGTCATAGGGTACGGTTTTGTTTTGGCGGTTGAAGACACACACTGTACTATGATGGTGAGCTGTAGGCTAGTTAAGTAGAGAGAGAGGGACAGGGAGATGGGGGAGAGAGGGAGGCTGTAGGCTAGTTAAGTAGAGAGAGAGGGACAGGGAGATGGAGGGGAGAGGGAGAAAGCAGAGAGAGGGGAGAGAGATAGAGATTAACAGAAAGAGGGGTGTCAGAGAGAAAGAAAGCAATAGAGGATGGTGTGCCTTCTCCACCAGTCATCTCGTAACCAATAGCAGATGCAGTCAAACCTCTGACCACACCAGGCCACACCCTCTCTGCTGTTGAAACAACAAGCTCTATTTAACTGGTTATCTAGTGTCCTTGTGCTGGCCTGACCTCAACTAACTCAGCACAGATAACCAACCTGATACTTAATGACACTGTCTGCAACTAGTGCCCCCCCAGACAGACAGAGGGGTTAAGAGGAGGGGTGGGGGAGGTGGGTGGATTGGGTTAGGGGATTGTGTCTGCTCTGGGAGATTTGTTGTCTCGCCTGTCTGGAGTTGACAAAAACACGACATTGATAAGAAACATGAACACAACACTGTCCCCCCCCCCAGTGAATCCGTTATTATGGGTGTGGTTAGGACTTAGTGTACAGATACCAGTAACGACTGTTTTGTTAATGTCTCTCTTTTCTATCCTCTCTCTCCCTCCTAGATGACAGCCAGTTTGAGATGGACATCTGAGCAGTAGCTCGTTGCCTCCTGTGGAGAGAGCGGTTGTAACTTCTGTTCAGTTCTGACGTCTGATTGGTCCTTTACGACCAGCATGCGTCACATATTCACCTTCTTCAACATCCTTTTTTAAACTTTTTTTTTAGGAAACTCCCCAAAAGAGAAAGGAGTTATGTTGATCCCTGAGTTAGAAAGACATGAAGCACCTGTGTATTAATCGCATAATACTTCAATGGTTGCAGGGTTGGAAGAAGCAATACGTTTGTAACTTTGTTGGACAGTTTTTGATTTGTACATAAGTCTACGGTACTTTTTATTTTTTTAAAGGAGGGAAATGTTCAAGATTTTACATTAAACATACAGGGACGGCGGGATTGGTTGTGACGGCAGAGTTGCTGCGTTGTTTTTAAAAAACAATAACACTCTATTTTGAAGGGGCTGCTGGGCCTATGAGGGGGTCACCCTGTCTGAGCCTGGCAAAAGGTTAAAGGTCAAAGGTTCGGGGTGACTGTTGGACAGGCTCCTACATGCGTCTGTCTGTGGAGGAGGAATTGAAATTTATCAAAGTTCAAAATAAATAAACAAAAAGGACAAAACCTCAACTTGAGTTCTGTCATGTTATTGTTGTTGCCTCATGCTTCCTCACGTGGTTCCTATTTTCAAACTATGCCAGAAAGCCATGTGTATGTACAGCAAGTTTACCATGTCATTGCTTACTATATATATATACACACACATAAAATAATCTGGTGTGCTCTCTTAAATCAAAGGATTTATGGCCAAACATGTCATTGACATTGCCTTTCTGAAATTAAGAAATGCTCTACTTGCTACTGCTGGTTGGCTTTCATTTTCAGATGTAAATAGACGCCCATCACTGTGCTTCTAGTATGTAACGTATGCATGTTCTAATTACTAGTCTGTTGCCCCAGCATGTTCTGACCCTGTTCATGTATGTAGCCTACAGACATGTTTGTCTCCCCTATAGCGCCATCCCTCCAGCATTAGCCTAATCTAATCAGAAACTGCATAACCAACTATAACTATGTTTCCATCCAACGTTTTTATGCGAGTAACGTCGGATAAAAAAAATGGCGTGATGGAAACAGCAAATTTGTCAGTACAATTTCCAATTGCAGACAAAATACGCTATAAAATGCAGAATCTTTTTGTCAGTAAAATGAATTATGCAAGAAATGGCAGAGAATCTTATGCGCAAATATTGATATAACATATTGGAGTCACGTGATTATATTGTGTGGTCCTCCCACTATGACTCGGAGAAGCATGCAGTTAATAGGCTACAGATGAAATAAATGATGATGAACATCACAGGGTGGTGAAAGAGTGGTGAGTTTGATGCTCCAATAAATATCATGGGTCTTATTCTGGTGACATGATAATCGATGCTTGGCAGCCATTTGACAAATAAAAATAATATTGCTATTTTGTCAATACCTGCACTGTATCTGCGAGTGCAAGCTTTAACACGGAACCCAAACCGGCTACGCGCATAAATGTATTTTGTCCCCCTACACCAAACGCGATCACGACACGCAGGTTAAAATAGCAAAACAAACTCTGAACCAATGACATTAATTTGGGGACAGGTCGAAAAGCATTAAACATGTATGGCAATTTAGCTAGTTAGCTTGCACTTGCTAGCTAACGTTAATTTGTCCTATTTAGCTAGCTTGCTGTTGCTAGCTAATTTGTCCTAGGATATAAAGATTGAGTTATTTTACCTGAAATGCACAAGGACTTCTACTCCGACAATTAATCCACACAAAACGGCCAACCGAATCGTTTCTAGTCATCTCTCCTCCTTCCAGGATTTTTCATTTTTGAACTTATATGGTGATCCATCTAAACTTTCATAGTATTACCACGACAACTGGCAACAAATTTCATCTTTCAATCACCCACGTGGGTATAACCAATGAGGAGATGGCACGTGGGTACCTGCTTCTATAAACCAATGAGGAGATGGCACGTGGGTACCTGCTTCTATAAACCAATGAGGAGATGGGAGAGACAGGACTTTCAGCGCGATCTTCTATTTTAGCCCTTGGCATCGCAGGCGCTCGTTGATGCAATAATTGAATAACATGGATTTCTAAATTCATTTTGCTACGTGTCTGGTCAGCATGTTAGGCTAGATCGCCCGTGCCACGACCAGGGTGGACACATTCGCAATACTTTATGGCGCAACATTTTTTTGTGACTAAATCATCAGTAGAGTTAAATGCGATGAAAACCCATTTAACTTTATATTTGTTTTATTCGGTACAAGGGAATTTAACCGTGAAAGGTGTGCAATATGTCACCAGGCACAGCCTTTTACCGGCAACAATTAGTTTTGATAGAAACACATCTCTGATGGGGACATGCGCATATTGTATTTATGAAGATTTTAGAATATTCACATGAAAATATGTCGCCAATTGGATGGAAATCTAGCTATTGAGAAAAGTCAACTGTAGTTTGGATGGAAACCTAGCTAATACACACTAAACAAGTCCCAGCAGTAAAGCACGTGTTGACGTATGTGCAGCTATGAGGCACAGCAGATGAGGTTGGCTTAGATAGATAACATGTAAGCTATATTTCATCTCCAGTGTTTATTTAAAACATAAATCAGCTAAACCGTCTGAACTAGGGTATAACATAATTGTATTACGTTTTTTAAATTTGAAGTCCTGGCTGTAGGAAATGAAAGCAGGAAACAACATGGATTACATACATGCTGTCTGGGTCTTTTTGTTGGTTCAATTTGTTGCATAATTTGGAACACTGCCACCCCTCTCTCACACACACTGGTCCACGCCTCCCCTCTGTTGTAGCTTCCTCAGAACAGAAGTTAACACGTGAGCATGAAGCCCTGGGTGTCGTCTAGCTGCAGTTTACTGTAGAGTTATGGACTAACATTTAGGATGCGTTGCCTGACATATGGCTCCCATTAGTAGGTGAACAATGCTTTTTTTCCCTAAAAAGGAAACTGCTCTCATTCTTTCCAAATGAAATGAAGTCAACTCTGATGATAGATCGATTTTGGGTCTTAGTTAAATAGATGTATGATAAGGATATTTGGTAGCTAATTCTTTGTTTGAACTGTACGTTATAACAGCATCATATTGTCATATACAGTTAAGTCAGCATTCATTCAGTACTATCAGTATTCATACGTGCCCCATGCAGAATGTGATCCCACCTTGCAGCATCATGCTTCAATCTACACTGAACAAAACAATATAAACMCAACATGTAAAGTGTTGGTCCCATMTTTCATGAGCTGAAATAAAAGATCCCAGAAATGTTCCATATGCACAGAAAGCTTATTTCTCTTAAATGTTGTGCACAAATTTGTTTACAATTTGTTAGTGAGCATTTCTCCTTTGCCAAGATAACCCATCCACCTGACAGGTGTAACATATCAAGAAGCTGATTAAACAGCATGATCATACCACAGGTGCAGCTTGTACTGGGGCTAATAAAATGAAACTAAAGTCTGCAGTTTTGTCACACAACACAATGCCACAGGTGTGTCAAGTTTTGAAGGAGTGCTGACTGCAGGAATGTCCACCAGAGCTCTTTCCAGAGAATTGAACATTCATTTCTCTACTATAAACTGCCTCCTTATTTTAGAGAATTTGGCAGTATGTCCAACCGGCCTCACAACCACAGACCATGTGTAACCATGCCAGCCCAAGACCTCCGAATCCGGCTTCTTCACCTGCAGAATCGTCTGAGACCAGCCACCCGGACAGCTGATGAAATGGAGAAGTATTTCTGTCTCTAATAAAGCCCTTTCGTGGGGAAAAACTCAGATTGGCCTATGTCCTCCCAGGCCCACCCATGGCTGAGCCACTGCCGGTCATGTGAAATCCTGAGATTAGTGCCTAATGAATTTATTTCAATTGACTGATTTCCTTATATGAAGTGTAACTAAGTGGAGTTGTTGGATGTTGAGTTTATATTTTTGTTCAGTATAGAATAGTTCTAAAGACGTCCAGGTGAACTGGAAGCACAGCCCAGTAGAACGTGTCCAGTACTGGGTCTGGATCAAGGTTACAGGGGAAACAGATTATCTGTAGGTGATAGACATGAGGCCAGCCAGACTCAACTCGCCTCCAGACTGATTCAAAGAAAAGATGCATAATAACACAACAACAGAAATATACAGACAAAAGTACACAAACTTAACCATCTTAAACAAATTAAAGAGGCGTTTGTTCTGAACCAACTTCGTTTTATGAATAAAGAATCTTCCAAGAAAAATAAGCTAATTAACAATGAAAATTAAATCGGGGGCAGATCAGTTGGGTCAAATTAAAACATCATTTCAGTCTTCCAAATTAACATTAAAAGTGGTTTCCCTTAAAGTATTCTAAATCAATCTAAAATCTTCTGACATGAGAGCAGTGAAGAGTTTCTGGGTCACAACCAGAACCCACATTTGTCATCAATAGCACGTTTAAATGTGTACAGTAAAGGTCTTTACTGAGTACACTCTGAATGAGTTTATATGATACTTCTTTCACCTTATTAGATGTACAATATTTGCTAGAAAGTGACAAGACTTTGTTCCAGTCCACTTGTCCCAGGGCGGCATTCCAGTATATTCTAGCAGAAGGAATAGTAACATCTTGACAGAGTTTTCTTAGATAATTGTTATTACATTTAGATTTTAAAACATTTAAATTCCTTCAAGCAGAATTGAGGCTAGAAATTAGTCAACAGTTGCACTTGGAGAACCGTTACACTGCATTCTCCTAGAAGAGGACAGTACCAACAATTATTTGAAACTCCTCAGGAGTGATTGGAATGTTGTGTGTTCTCATAAAGTCTGGATAATGATATAGTCACTCAATAATTGTTGATAATGCTGTTGTCAAACCAGTTCTGGAAAATCTTTGTTATTCAGAAAGTATTCACACACTTGAATTTAAGAATAGAATTTGGAATATTAATCAAAAGGTTGGTGGAATTGAATTTCTCATAAAATGTAACTTTGAACTACATAAAATGTCTCTTAAATTAGCCAATATCCATAAGCAAGCGTTACTATCCTGGTAAATTGTATACTGTATAAACATACTTTCTCCCTTCATAGGTGTTTGATTTGGAATGACAAAGACATAAAATATAAGAATAAATCTCTATTTTTCCAAAGATGGTTTGAGAACGTTATTTTGTTAATGACATCATTATTTCATGAAAATGGACAACTGTATAATTATGTTTTTGAATAAATCTGTAATTTCAGTTACGGTGAACACCTACAGGTCTTATCAAGTCTGCTTCTACTCCTGCAAAAGTATACTGGAATTCTACATTTAATAACATGCATTGGAATGCGGTATGGTTTTTAAATAGAAAGTGGTGTCTTTTAAAATGATTAACTTAATTTATCCAGTTAATAAGGTACTTATTTAAAATGTACATTGATGAAAGTGTGTTTTTTGAATGATTTGTATTTGTACTAAGATTTTTGGGACAGATCTTGAGATATCATTTTTTAGATCAACTGGGACTAGGGTACAGCTTGACGATATGGACGTTTTACTTTTATTTAATCATCAGGATCAGAACAGTCTACACTATCTATTTTTTATGATTGATAAATGTTTTATACATAAATGCAAGTAGGCTAAAGAAAAGCCAAGATTATTACTTTTTAAAAATGTAACTGTGCTCCATAAAAAATAGAAAGTAAAGCAAACTCTAAATGCCTGTGAAGCCTTGTGTATTTTTGTTTAAATGTGTATACCCTTGTGTATAAAGTTAGTCTTTTTTTGGTACACTGTGTTGTAAAGTATGACTGTATATTTTGTTATTTGTTGTTAATAAAAACAATAACATTTAAAAAATGATAGTGGAATCGGCAGTTCGCCTTTAAAATTAAAGTCCGAAATTGAAACTAATGCAAACGGATACAAATTGTGGAATCATGCCCCAATTGGACTAGATCATGTTTGGAATGTTGTTATATAAATTAAACAAAAACAATTATTTAATTTGACCCCCCCCCCCAAAATGGATGTATTTGAATTCAGAATTGCATTGGGGGTGTAATTATATGCACTGTACAGCCTGACCTATAGGTTGTAATCTCATTAAATGGTGAATCAGCCAATCAGCCTACTCAGTGACACTCACAGAACACAACTGTGTAGAATTACACAGATCTAAACTCTTATTGCGGGACTCAGAAACCACTGAAATGAGCAACATTAAGCTCACCAGTCAACCTACAGTGAGCTCCAAATGTATTGGGACTTTGAAACATTTTGTTCTTGTTTTGGCTCTGTACCCCAGAACATTGTATCATTTGAAATTATACAATGACTATGATTAAAGTGCAGAGTCAGCTGTAATTTGAGTATATTTAATCCATATCGGGTGAACCCTTTAYAAATTACAGAAKTTTTTGTACATTGTCCTCACATTTTAGGGGACCAAAAGTATTGGGACAAATTCACTTATGTGTATTAAAGTAATAAAAAGGGAAGTATTTGGTCCCATATTCATAGCACTCAATGACTACCTCAAGCGTACATCAACCAGGCTACACTTGGATGCATTTGCTGTTTGTTTTGTTTCAGATTATTTTGTGCCCAATAGAAATTAATGGTAAATAATGTATTGTATCATTTTGGAGTCACTTTTATTGTAAATAAGAATATAATATGTTTCTAAACACTTCTACATTAATGTGGACGCTACCATGATTACGYATAGTCCTGATGAATTGTGAATAATGATGAGTGAGAAAGTTACAAAGCCATACATTTTACACCCCCCCAYAAATGCTAACCTCCCTGTTATTGTAATGGTGAGAGGTTAGCATGCCCTGGGGGTATGATATTTGTGCGTCTACCTTTCTCACTCATCATTATTCATGAAACAGGTCTAGACCAGGCTAGCCTCCACATACAGCATGATACAGGTCTAGACCAGGCTAGCCTCCACATACAGCATGATACAGGTCTAGACCAGCTAGCCTCCACATACAGTATTGATACAGGTCTAAACCAGGCTAGCCTCCACTTACAGCATGATACAGGTCTAGACCAGGCTAGCCTCCACATACAGCAAGATACAGGTCTAGACAAGGCTAGCCTCCACATACAGCATGATACAGGTCTAGACCAGGTAGCCTCCACATACAGCATGATACAGGTCTAGACCAGGCTAGCCTCCACATACAGTATGATACAGGTCTAAACCAGGCTAGCCTCCACATACAGCATGATACAGGTCTAGACCAGGCTAGCCTCCACATACAGCATGATACAGGTCTAGACCAGGCTAGCCTCCACATACAGTATGATACAGGTCTAGACCAGGCTAGCCTCCACATACAGCATGATACAGGTCTAGACCAGGCTAGCCTCCACATACAGCATGATACAGGTCTAGACCAAGCTAGCCCCACATACAGCATGATACAGGTCTAGACCAGGCTAGCCTCCACATACAGTATGATACAGGTCTAGACCAGGCTAGCCTCCACATACAGCATGATACAGGTCTAGACCAGGCTAGCCTCACATACAGCATGATACAGGTCTAGACCAGGCTAGCCTCCACATACAGCATGATACAGGTCTAAGACCAGGCTAGCCTCCACATACAGCATGATACAGGTCTAGACCAGGCTAGCCTCCACATACAGCATGATACAGGTCTAGACCAGGCTAGCCTCCACATAGCATGATGCAGGTCTAGACCAGGCTAGCTTCACATACAGTATGATACAGGTCTAGACCAGGCTAGCCTCCACATACAGCATGATACAGTCAGACCAGGCTAGCCTCCACATACAGCATGATACAGGTCAGACCAGGCTAGCCTCCACATACAGCATGATGCAGGTCTAGACCAGGCTAGCCTTCACATACAGTATAGATACAGTCTATACAGGCTAGACTTCACACACAGCATGATACCATGGTAGTAGACACAGATCCCTGCAAGACTGTGGAGTGATATTGGTTGGAATATGTGTGTGTATGTGTATGTGTGTGTGTGTGTGTGTGCCAGTGTGCCAGTGTCAGTGTCAGTCAGGTCCTCATGGGTCAGGTTGGAGTGGACAGCTGTTTCTTTCCCATGGACCCACTGACCCGTCCTGAGACAACACACTCTAACTAACTAACCAACCAAGCAAAATGATGAACTGTGTAGTACGTGATCAATCACTAAAATGTTGCAGTGTTTTGATGTTGATGAGAATGATCCAGCTTGACAGCAGTGCAGACTAAATGAGGTATGGTAGTAAGATTATGTGTGTGACTCTGTGTCTGATTGGTTGAGACAGGGTTTCAATCCATGTCGTGCTGTAGAGAAGCACATTACACTYTTGACAATGCTCCTATTAAAGGCAATGTTCCCAACGCTCCCAGAGATCCCATTCACGGTTCACGCTGCGGATGTATGCCGAATTTTAATATGTGTAACGGATGTGAAATGGCTAGCTAGTTAGCGGGTACGCGCTAATAGCATTTCAATCGGTTACGTCACTTGCTCTGAGACCTGAAGTAGMGTTTCCCCTTGCTCTGCAAGGGCCGTGGCCTTTGTGGAGCGATGGGTAACGATGCTTCGTGGGCGACCGTTGTTGATGTGTGCAGAGGGTTCCTGGTTCGCGCCCGGGTCGGGGCTAGGGGACGCCATAAAGTTATACTGTTACATATGCAGTGCATTCGGAAAGTATTCAGACCCCTTGACTTTTTCCACATTTTGTTATGTTACAGCCTTATTCTAAAATGTATTTAATCATTTTTTCCAATCATCAGTGTACACACAATACCCCATAATGACGAAGCAAAAACAAGTTTTTATACTTTTTTGCTAATATATAAAAAAAAAAATATATATATATATATCATATTTACAAAAGTATTCAGAACCTTTACTCAGTACTTTGTTGGAGCACCTTTAGCAGCGATTACAGCCTCGAGTCTTCTTGGGTATGACGCGACAAGCTTGGCACACCTGTAATTGGGGAGTTTCTCCCATTCTTCTCTGCAGATCCTCTCAAGCTCTGTCATGTTGGATGGGGAACATCGCTGCACAGCTATTTTTAAGACTCTCCAGAGATGTTCGATCTGGTTCAAGTCCGGGTTCTGGCTGGGCCACTCAAGGACATTCAGAGACTTGTCCCGAAGCCATCCTTTCGTTGTCTTGGCGTGTGCTTAGGGTCGGTAAACATCTCTCTCACACACACACACACACACACACACACAACACACACACACACAACACACACACACACCACACACACACACACCACACACAACACACACACACACACACACACAACACACACAACACACACACACACACACAAACAGACAGGATATCTGAACCTTCACGGTGACTACATGTATGACTCAGTCAAGGTAACTCTGACATTCACTCTATATCTATTTATGTAGCTAGCTCACGACACGCACGTACTCTAAACTAAAAATGTAACCTACAGCTCACATCCACAAGGTACAGGAGGACACACACACACACACACACACACGACGCCGCGTAGGCTCAGAAAACAGCTCCACGTGAAAAGGTACAGTTACAGTTTGATACACTCATATCAGTTGTCTTCAAAGGTTGTGTCTATTTACACGGGATGACAGATGAAACCAATGGGAGAGAACATAGTACAATGGTCATCTTGTTTTGTCAACACTACGAGATCATTGATAAGGCTATCTTTACCAGAAGGCATGCAGACAGAGATAAACAAGCAAGGTGTCTCTAACCAACTGCCAACATGATCCTGTTTTTATTTTGACAAAACAAGTGGTCTACAGTACAAACCGTTAATAGTGGAATAGTTGTTGTGGACAATACCAAAATAGATACATATTTACACACTCACACACACACACACAGAAAATATGTTCTGAGCGAAAGTAAATGTGTCCCATTGACCTTTTCCATAGCCCCTTCACCTCTCTGACCCCCTCACACCCCTACCCTGCTCCGGTTGCCTGTAGGGTCGGATGGGGTGAGGTGCTATTTTCATACATCTTCCTGGTACACACAACAGGCACACACTCAATGTTGATGCCACTGAGTCGCCATGGCGAAAGGAAGAACAGCTGCTCAGTAGCACACACCACACAACACACACACCCACACACCCACAACACACACACACACACACACACACAACACACACACACACACACACACACCACACACACACACACACACACACACACCCACCCACACCCACACCCACACCACACACACACACACCACCAGCACGTTCCCCTGTAAGAGTATCTAATAGTTTACTTCTATGACTCTGCTGTCCCACGTTCTCTTTCGGACCAATAGATCACTAGGGATTGTTCCAAAGAGCACCCTATTCTCTACATAGGGCTCTACCTTTGACCAGAGCCCTATGGGCCCTCAGAAGTAGTACTCTACAGGCAGTAGGTGCAATTTGGGATGCAAGCTGGGTTTGCCGGGGTAGAAATAGCAGGCTTGGGTGTTATTAGTACTGCTTGCCCAGTCTCATACAGCGGCTTTGGAAGAAAACTAGGTTTTAACAGACAAGTATTGAGACAGACACCAAGCGAACTAAACATGGATATTTCACATCAAAATGGATCCTATCTAGCACAGCAAAAGCAATAACTTAGGTCTGTTGCGATTGCATTGCATCATGCATATAAACCAGAGGAACACAATATCCAACAAAAACCTTGAGACTAATTACGAAATGCAGATTATTTAGTCAACTATGTAGACCATGAGAAATAATGTGGCCGATGTGTTTGACATCTCGAAAGAAACAGATGGCCTCGCAGAAGAGCTTTCTAACCTCTGTAAAAAGGCCTTTCCTGGTTAAATAAGTAAATAAGAACAAAGTAAATAGCAAGACAAAAGGGTGGATTGCTACAGTAATGTTGTAAAGTTCTTATAACTCTTATACAGTATTGTCATGTGGGTTGATCTGGTGAGGGTCATGTGGGTTGATCTGGTGAGGGTCATGTGGGTTGATCTGGTGAGGGGCATGGGTGTTTCATGTAATACAAATGTCACTTTTGTCATAAAGTATTATAGTACGTGTTCACCTCCAGTGCAGATGAATCCACCTGCTATCTAGTGAATGTGCTACTTATGGCTTTGGATTTGAACACTTGTGTATCTATGGACCACTGACAACAGTTCTGCTGAGTAGAGTTGGTGCTAGGCGCTAGAGTAGAGATAGGCTAGAGTAAGGAGCTAGAATAGAGATAGTGCTAGGGTTAGGAGCTAGAGTAGAGATATTGCTTGGAGTTAGGAGCGTAGAATAGAGATATGCTAGGGTTATGAGCTAGAGTAGAGATTTGCTAGGGTTAGGAGCTAGAGTAGAGATATTGCTGGGTTAGGAGCTAGAGTAGAGATTGCTTGAGTTAGGAGCTAGAGTAGAGATAGTGCTTGAGGGTTAGAGAGCTAAAGTAGAGATAGTGCTTGGGGGTAGAGCTAGAGTAGAGATAGTGCTAGGAGATAGAGTAGAGATAGTGCTGGGTGTTAGAGGCTAGAGTAGAGAGTATTGCTTGGGGTTAGGAGCTAGAGAGAGATAGTGCTGGGGGTTAGAGCTAGAGCTAGAGATAGTGCTAGGGGTTAGAGCTAGAGTAGAGATATTGCTTGGGGTTAGGAGCAAGAGTAGAGATAGTGCTTGGGGTTAGGAGCTAGAGTAGAGAAGTGCTGGGGGTTAGGAGCTAGAGTAGAGACAGTGCTAGGGTTAGAGGCTAGAGTAGAGATAGTGCTCGGAGATATAGTAGATAGTGCTAGGAGATAGAGTAGACATAGTGCTTGGGTTAGGAGCTAGAGTAGAGATACTGCTTGGGGTTAGGAGCTAGAGTAGAGATAGTGCTGGAGGTTAGGAGCTAGAGTAGAGATGGTGATGGGGTTAGAGCTAGAGTAGAATAGTGCTTGAGGTAGGGCTGAGTGGAATAGTGCTGGGGTTAGGAGCTAGAGTAGAGATAGTGCTAGGGGTAGAGTAAGATAGTTGCTAGGAGCTAGGAGCTAGAGTAGAGATAGTGCTAGGTGTTAGAGAGCTGAGTAGAGATAGTGCAGGGGTTAAGAGCTAGATTAGAGATAGTGCTAGGGGCTAGAGTAGAGATAGTGCTAGGGGTTAGGAGCTAGAGTAGAGATAGTGCTTGGGGCTAGGGGATATATAGTGCTAGAGCTAGAGACGAGAATAGAGATAGTGCTAGGGGCTAGAGTAGAGATACAGAGGTGCTAGGAGCTAGAGTATATATCGTGCTAGGTTAGCAGCTAGAGTAGAGATAGTGCTAGGGCTAGAGTAGAGATAGTGCTAGGGGCTAGGAGCTAGAGTAGAGATAGTGCTAGGAGATAGAGTAGAGATAGTGCTCAGAGATATAGTAGAGATAGTGCTAGGAGATAGAGTAGAGATACTGCTTGGGGTTAGGAGCTAGAGTAGAATAGTGCTAGGGTTAGGGGCTAGAGTGGAGATAGTCCTAGGGCTAGAGTAGAGATGTGGCTAGGGTTAGGGCTAGAGTGGAGATAGTGCTAGGGTTAGGAGCTAGAGTAGAGATAGTCCTAGGGCTAGAGTAGAGATAGTGCTAGGGGTTAGGAGCTAGAGTAGAGATAGTGCTAGGGGTTAGGAGCTAGAGTAGAGATAGTACTAGGGTTAGGAGCTAGAGTAGAGATAGTGCTTGGGCTAGAATATAGAGTAGAGAAAGTGGTAGGGCATGGGAGCTAGAGTAGAGATAGTGCTAGGGGCTAGGGATAAAGTAGAGATAGTGCTAGGGGCTAGGCACTAGAGTAGAGATAGTGCTAGGAGCTAGAGTAGAGACAGTGCTAGGGGCTAGGAGCTAGAATAGAGATAAGTGCTAGGGGTTAGCAGCTAGAGTAGACATAGTGCTAAGGGCTAGAGAGAGAGAGGGCTAGGAGCTAGAGTAAGATAATGCTAGGGGCTAGAGTAGAGATACTGCTTGGGTTAGGAGCTAGAGTAAGAATATGCTAGGGTTAGGAGCATAGAGTAGAGATAGTGCGGGGGTTAGGAGCTAGAGTAGAGATATTGCTTGGGGTTAGGAGCTAGAGTAGAGATAGTGCTGGGGGTTAGGAGCTAGAGTAGAGATATTGCTAGGAGCTAGAGTAGAGATTAGTGCTAGGGGTTAGGAGCTAGATAGAGATAGTGCTAGGGGGTAGAGTAGAATAGGGCTAGGGGTAGAGTAGAGATAGTGCTAGGGGGTAGGAGCTAGAGTGGAGATAGTGCTAGGAGCTAGAGTAGAGATAGTGCTAGGGTTAGGAGCTAGAGTAGAGATAGTGTTGGGGTTAGGAGTGAGATTAGAGATAGTGCTAGGGGCTAGAGTAGAGATAGTGCTAGGGGTTAGGAGCTAGAGTAGAGATAGTGCTTGGGGCTAGAATATAGATAGTTCTAGGGGCTAGGGGCTAGAGTAGAGAAAGTGGTAGGGGCTAGGGGATAGAGTAGAGATAGTGCTAGGGGCTAGGGGATAGAGTAGAGATAGTGCTAGGAGCTAGAGTAGAGACAGTGCTAGGGGCTAGGGGATAGAGTAGAGATAGTGCTAGGAGCTAGAGTAGAGACAGTGCTAGGGGCTAGGAGCTAGAGTAGAGATAGTGCTAGGGGCTAGAGTAGAGATACAGAGGAGCTAGGAGCTAGAGTAGAGGTAGTGCAAATGGTTAGGGGCTAGAGGAGAGATAGTGCTAGGAGCTAGAGTAGAGGTAGTGCTAGGAGCTAGAGTAGAGATACAGAGGTGCTAGGAGCTAGAGTATATATTGTGCTAGGGGTTAGCAGCTAGAGTAGAGATAGTGCAAATGGTTAGGGGCTAGAGTAGAGATAGTGCTAGGAGCTAGAGTAGAGGTAGTGCTAGGGGCTAGAGTAGAGATAGTGCTAGAGGCTAGGAACGAGATTAGAGATAGTGCTAGAGGCTAGGAACGAGATTAGAGATAGTGCTAGAGGCTAGGAACGAGAATAGATAGTGCTAGGGGTTTGGGGCTAGAGTAGAGAGAGTGCTAGGGCCTAGGGGCTAGAGTAGAGATAGTGCTAAGAACTAGAGTAAAGACAATGCTAGGGGCTAGAGTAGAGATAGTGCTAGGGGTTGGAGCTAGAGTAGAGATAGTGCTAGAGGATTGGCACTAGAGTAGAGATAGTGCGAGGGGCTAGAATAGAGATAGTGCTAGGGGTTAGGGGCTAGAGTATAGATAATGCTAGGGGCTAGAGTAGAGATATTGCTAGGGGCTAGAGTAGAGATAGTGCTAGGGGCTAGAGTAGAGATAGCGCTAGTGTTTAGGGGCTAGAGTAGAGATAGTGCTAGGGGCTAGAGTAGAGATAGTGCTAGTGTTTAGGGGCTAGAGTAGAGATGGTGCTAGGGGTTAGGAGCTAGAGTAGAGATAGTGCTAGAGGTTAGGTGCTAGAATAGAGATAGTGCTCGGGGTTAATGGCTTGAGTTGATATAGTGCTAGTGGCTAGGAGCTAGAGTAGAGAGTGAGCTAGGGCCTAGGGGCTAGAGTAGAGATAGTGCTAGGAGCTGGAGTAGAGACAGTGCTAGAGTATAGATAATGCTAGGGGCTAGAGTAGAGATAGTGCTAGGGGCTAGAGTAGAGACAGTGCTAGGGACTAGGAGCTAGAGTAGAGATACAGTACTGCTAGGAGTAAATATAGTGCTAGGGGTTAGGAGCCTAGGGGTTAGGAGCTAGAGAAGAGATAGTGCTAGGGGCTAGCAGCTAGAGTAGAGATAGTGCTTGGGGCTAGAGTGGAGATAGTGCTAGGGGTTAGGAGCTAGAGTAGAGATAGTGCTTGGGGCTAGGGGCTAGCCTAGAGATAGTGGTAGGGGCTAGTCACTAGAGTAGAGATAGTGGTAGGGGCTAGGAGCTAGAGTAGAGATACTGTAGTGCTAGGGCCTAGGGGCTAGAGTAGAGATTGTGCTAGGGGCTAGGCACTAGAGAAAATACTGGTACAGGAGCTGAGGAGAGTAAGTGAGTGAAGACTGACCTCTGCTGGTGGAAAGAAGGAGTTGCATCTGTCATGGAAATGTTCTGTAGCCCACACTAGGGAGGCTACAGGCTGCTCTGTTGTTCATTATATCAAACCCATTCACAAAATCATGAAATCATGTGATTAATGGATACAGTATTATGTGTGTGAGGGGCCATGTCAGGACCTATGACGTGGTAGCCTAAAAAGCACTAGTTTTATCTTCAATCTATTTATGCTGTATAAATATTAACATAATTTCACGTCTGTGTTTTTTTTGTTMACTTTTATAAGCAAGTAAAGTAGACTCTGTATTAGTTAAATTGTCATATTTATACAGTTACAAATATATAAATATMAATCAATCTAATCTAAGAAGCTAGATAAGGATAAGTATTGCTTGCTCAATTTACAAGACACATTCATTGTTCTATTTCTGTGCATTTCGTCACATCTTTCTGTGATGTATAATGAATGCCCAAACAAGTCAGATGATCAGTGGTCACCACTCGATGAGTCCCATTCACTAGACTCTCACCGCTCTTCGCCCTGATTGGTCCGTGAAAACAACGACCATTCACCACAGTCAACCAGTGAAATGTGTTTTCCCTATGCAAACCCCTCGCACCACCATCGGGATGACGTCACGGTTCCCACAACGGAGAGATACGCACTGAGTTTTAAGACGAGGTGGTCGTTCAGTGCGGTAAAAAAAAAAGACAAGAAATTAGCATTATAGATCACGCCGAAGAGTTTTTTTTGAAGACGATCTGGACTGTCTGTTGATAAGGGATATCATTTCTCTTAAGGTAGGTGATAATATTTTATTGAACACCATATGTCTGTGAACATTGCCTAACTCGAAGTCGCGGACTGTTGGACAATTGCAACTCGACCTCGTTGTTCTTGGGCTGTGGCCCTGTGCAGGTGTTGTATTATTCCATCATTGTCTTGTTGTAGCGAGCACGCAGTGGGCTGTTTCTCCGCAAGCGTTGTATCCAACAATCATTTTTCACGTAAATTGCCGCTATTGAATGAGAAAGGGAGAAAGTCGTGTCAGACATATCATTAGCTATGATAAAATTCGTGATACAATGCCTTTTTATTTAGGCCACTTTCAAAATATTAAGCTATCATAGCAAATCAACAATTGGCCTATATACGACGCTGTAGAAAAAAATGGTATCAAGCGGTTAGTTGTTGATAAAACCGAAGATGCGAGTAGAGTGTTTTGTTCCATTAATATGTCAGCAATGCAACAACACTGTAGGCTAACATGAGACCCTCCAACAACTCCGTAGAGACGCCTGATAATAGACTATTACACCGCAAAGCCTTATACATTTTGCCTATAAAGGACGTGGCAGGAAAAATAAACCTAATTGAGAGCGTATTTCAGACTATCAACCGCACAATGTTGAAATATCATCCCAGTTCTTTCCATTTCAACAGTCATCTCTTGATGAGTGTGATCTATGCCCCAGCCGGCTGTGCTTCTATTAGGCCTAGTTCACTACTATAACCCTCGACATTTACTCATTTAGGAATGGGATCTTATTGTGTTAGAGATGTTCCATTCTCTCACCATTTACTGGAACCATACACTCACAGTGTAATCCTGGAACCATACGTTAGGGTTGGGCTGTATCCAATATGTCGTCATACCAAGACGTTAGGTTTGGGCTGTATCCAGTATGTCGTCATACCAAGACGTTAGGGTTGGGCTGTATCCAGTATGTCGTCATACCAAGATATATATGGTATTACCGTTTAGTACACAAGGGGGTGCTAAAAGAGGAAAAAATCCCATTGGGCGTCTACCAGAATGCTAATAAAATATGCACAAGTAATAGCGCATTTCAATGGAGGCTGCTAACTACATATGCTAATGAGCACAAACAAAAATAAACAAATTGCAAAGACAGGCAATCCAGCTCATAAAGTTATAAACTCAGCAAAWAAAGAAACATCCCTTTTTCAGGACCCTGTCTTTCAAAGATAATTCGTAAAAATCCAAATAACTTCGCAGATCTTCATTGTAAAGGGTTTAAACACTGTTTCCTATGCTTGTTCAATGAACCATATGAACATGCACCAGTGGAACGGTCGTTAAGATACTAACAGCTTGCAGACGGTAGGCAATTAAGGTCAAAGTGATGAAAACTTAGGACACTAAAGAGGCCTTTCTACTGACTCTGAAAAACACCAAAAGAAAGATGCCCAGGGTCCCTGCTCATCTGCATGAACGTGCCTTAGGCATGCTGCAAGGAGGCATGAGGACTGCAGATGTGGCCAGGGCAATAAATTGCAATGTTTGTACTGTGAGACGCCTAAGACAGCGCTACAGGGAGACAGGACGGACAGCTGATCGTCCTTGCAGTGACAGACCACGTGTAACAACACCTGCACAGGATCGGTACATCCGAACATCACACCTGCGGGACAAGTACAGGATGGCAACAACTGCCCGAGTTACACCAGGAACGCACAATCCCTCCATCAGTGCTCAGACTGTCCACAATAGGCTGAGAGAGGGTGTATTGAGGGCTTGTAGGCCTGTTGTAAGGCAGGACATCACCAGACATCACCGGCAACATTGTCGTCTATGGGCACAAACCCACCGTCGCTGGACCAGACAGGACTGGCAAAAAGTGATCTTCACTCACGAGTTGCGGTTTTGTCTCACCAGGGGTGATGGTCGGATTTGCGTTTATCGTCGAAGGAATGGGCGTTACACCGAGGCCTGTACTCTGGAGCGGGATCGATTTGGAGGTGGAGGGTCCGTCGTGGTCTGGGGCGGTGTGTCACAGCATCATCGGATTGAGCTTGTTGTCATTGCAGGTAATCTCAACGCTGTGCGTTACAGGGAAGATATCCTCCCTCATGTAGTACCTTTCCTGCAGGCTCATCCTGACATGACCCTCCAGCATGACAATGCCACCAGCCATACTGCCTGTTCTGTGTGTGATTTCCCGCAAGACAGGAATGTCAGTGTTCTGCCGTGGCCAGTGAAGAGCCCGGATCTCAGTCCCATTGAGCACGTCTGAGACCTGTTGGATCGGAGGGTGAGGGCTAGGGCCATTCCCCCCAGAAATGTCTGGGAACTTGCAGGTGCCTTGGTGGAAGAGTGGGGTAAAATCTCACAGCAAGAACTGGCAAATCTGGTGCAGTCCATGAGGAGGAGATGCACTGCAGTACTTAATGCAGCTGGTGGCCACACCAGATACNTGGCAAATCTGGTGCAGTCCATGAGGAGGAGATGCACTGCAGTACTTAATGCAGCTGGTGGCCACACCAGATACTGACTGTTACTTTTGATTTTGACCCCCCTTTGTTCAGGGACACATTATTCCATTTCTGTTAGTCACATGTCTGTGGAACTTGTTCAGTTTATGTCTCAGTTGTTGAATCTTATGTTCATACAAATATTTCCACATGTTAAGTTTGCTGAAAATAAACACAGTTGACAGTGAGAGGACGTTTATTTTTTTGCTGAGTTTACATGTATAGGTAGGAGCTACTGAATGTCATTTTTGGTGAGTTTGGACATTTACAAGCGAATGTGAACGAGAGACATTGTGCAAATGAACAAAGTTTTGATGCATGCTGGTCTGAAGGAAGAACAGCTTGAGGACAGGGGCAGCGTGTGTAGGCTACACACTGTCTGTGTGTAGTCGTTAGGGCAACGGGCCTGTGCTCTGCTCGGAGATGAGGGGAGAGGAGAAAAAATGCAAGGAAATCAAGATGGTGGCAGCTGTACAAATAACTAATCTAAAGAGCTTTGACTTTGCCAACACGGCAGAAAGCTAACACTATGATGCCCGTCACCACATTAATTCAGCCACTTACTTAGATTAACTAGCAAGTTAAACTTAGGGGTCTCATTAATGCAGGAAAAAAGATTAAAGAAGATTAAACACATAAGAAATATGTTGCTGTGTTTTGTAAACACAGATGTAAAATGCTTCTTATTGTAATTTTAGCTCGGCGTCAGACATTTTGTGCTTCAGTTACACCTCTCCACTCGGATGAGAATTCAGGAACTGGCATTCTYTCAGCAGACAGCGCTCCGACTGGATGTGTAGCTCATTTTCTCCGGTACTTTTCTCTGCGTAYCCAGCCTCCTTTTCTCTGGTATAATGCAAGATTAACTTTAAACAAAACATTAGGAAATGTAGCTAGCTACATTCTTTCTGTGATAAACATTATAAATATGATGGCCATGTATCGTTTTTGCAAAAAAAGTCATGGCTTTTTTCATTGTAAGCTCATTTACTTGTGAGGCTGCCAGCCAAATAGCGTTGCACTTCTGTTGTCATCTGATGAAAATGAAGCTATTTTCTGCTGAATGTCTTACATTATTTTCTGTGAAGGAAAACTAGATATCCTACAGAAGAGTATCATTACTGAGAGCTCAAGAGGTATGTTTACATATTCAGAAAAATAAACATATATTTTTTTTTTGCATAGAACTAAGTATAATGATTATGGCTCTGGAGGAAAAGGCTGTTTCAAGTGTTTGAAACATCCAAAATTCTCCAATTTACAGACTGGGCATAACCCCCTCCGGACCACCTACCAGCCATCCTCATGTACTTTGTGCCCCCTCAGATTTTTGGGGTGCATGACGCCCCTGTGTGTAGGCCTAATTTATTGAATAGAAACAAAGAACAGCACTGCATATATAATGTAATTGTGTTTTGGTTCTTAACCACACATTTTGAACAAAAATCATTCTACTGTAGCCTACCTTGGGAATCTTCTGGAAGAGCATTAGGGCCAAGTGATGAACAAAAACTAAACAGCTGTGGGAGGTGGTACTGGATATATTTTTTTGCATGGATAGTACTTTAAAAAAGAGGCAATATTTTGAGAATGAAGTCACAGGTATATTTCAAGATTAAAGTATGAGATAACTGCATGTCTCCCTGTCCCTTTTTGTGTGCTCTCCACCGTTGAAATGCCTGAGTTAGAAGACTGGTGAAAGTATACTTTAGAATTGGCTTTAGTAAGAAGGAAATCCTTGCTGTTTTAGCACATAATAACCATATTATTATAATCATTAGGACCTGGAAGAGGTTGTGCCACAGATTGTGTCTTTTCAGGAGGAATCACACAGACTGGATGAGGTATTTCATCCAAGTACGTGTGGCTACATACATAGGTAGAGATGTGTGTGTGTGTGTGTGTGGTGGTGGAGGGGTGGGGTGTCTCTATCGCACTCGTTCACACATGGGTCACTGCACCGCGCACACACACACACACACACACACACACACGGTATCCCCAAAGCAATACCGTTTTATTGGTCATGGTGCGTTGTCAGAATGTGAAGAGACCCTGTCATCAGTCCCTGTCATGGTGCCCTTTTGAATACGCTAAAATGTTATCGTCAATCCCCTGCGTATGCCAACACCTTGCATAGTATTTTAGAGAGAACAGCGAGGCCAGCAGCCTACATGTCAAAATGAAAGGTTAACTCTTTGTGTGATGGCAAGGTGTTTTATGTACAATTCCAGTGCAGTAACCTCATAGGCCTATGTGTATTATCTTGTGAATCTAAGCTATGGATTGCGTGGAGAAGAATATCGCTTCCCTGTCGGGTTCATAGGCTGCCCCCAAACCCCTGTCATGTACCTTGCATAGCCTTGGGGCAGGGGGACAGGGGTTTGGCTAAAGCCTCCTCTGAAACCGTCWTTTTACGGTCCATTATTCTAACCTAACAGGTCTAGCCACTAGCCTCTATAAGGTCAACCAGCGGTTGCCTAAATTAGCGTCATAACTGAGATGATGCCCCTGTTTTGGGATAACCTACGTACCTACGTCATTCCTCACATCCTTGAAGACATCAGCGATAGAAAGGACATATTATGCTAGGCTACCAACCAAGTCATGTCAGATCAGTGATTATTTATTTATAGTCTAGGTAATAGAGGTCTTCATGGGTCCAAAAAGTTGGACACGATCTGAAATGGATCTGGGGCTTTCCCACCCGGACCCGGTATGCATCAAACTTTTWAAAAATATAGAGACCTGTTCCAAACGGACACGAGGACCACTAGACACGTTGTGAATAAACCTGGTCGGATCCAGAACCGATCCGATCCCAGTGAGGGAAGCAGCAGAAAATCTTTTTTTTAAAAACTACTTTATTAACCGGAGCTGATGAGAGGCGTGAGAGGAGGGAGAGGGGTGCCACTCTAGCAGGCAGGGGAGGGATCATACTCTGAGCGAGTGCCGTGGGGAGCAGGGAGGAGGGAGGGAGAGGCACCAAGCCGACTCACGCTATAGTAGACTAATAACTGCCATAGCTAGTTTTTTAAAGTTATTTATCTGCCATAGCTAAGTTATTTATCATCAAATATGTCTTGACTGCATCAGACCGGAACGAGAAGCTAGTTAAGCTAGCTAACGTTAGCTAGCTAGGCTAATTGAGGCTGCAATGCATGTGCTTTCACATCCTACAGTTACAAATAACAACAACTCCATTCAGAATGTTAAGAAGCAGCCAACCTGTTGGCTCTTGTGCATTGTAGCCTATCCTTCACCTTTAACTTTTAATTCCATCATTTGAATTCCTTCTTCCATTGATTAGATATCTCCTAACTCTTGCCACACAAGGAGCAAGGCTCTATGTCTGTAGCCTATTGCCGCCTTGATGACTTGTGATTGGTCAGCAGCAAGCTACACGTCCTACGCTCCTCTCCAAAGCAAGAGCAGCAGCAGCACTATACATTTCTCTCTCTCTCTCTCTCTGTCTGTCTCTGTCTCTGTCTCTGTCTCTCTCTGTCTCTCTCTCTCTCTCTGTCTCTGTCTCTGTCTCTGTCTCTGTCTCTCTCTGTCTCTCTCTGTCTCTCTCTACTGCAGCGACGTTCGGAAATGCACGGGCCATTCCAGACGAGTCCGTTAAAATTACACATACCTGAGACCCGTGACGATCAGATTCGACCCAGATCAGTGACATGGGACATACACACACAACCCCCGGTCCCCAGGATCCCACGTTCATTTGTTTTATTTAGTGTGCTCACATAGCCTGCTAGCCTGTAGTCGTTAGGAGGCCATAAGGGGGAAATACTACCCATAGTAAAGCACCATGGGTAAAGTCATTAATAGTTGCCATTATGCACCGATTTCGCCGAGGCTACTCAGCAGAATGTTGGAACAAATTCACAGGGCAGACTGACAGGGACTCAACCCCAGGTCTCTTCTCATTCAGTGACTGACAGGGACTCAACCCCAAGTCTCTTCTCATTCAGTGGCTGACAGGGACTCAACCCTAGGTCTCTTCTCATTCAGTGACTGACAGGGACTCAACCCCAGTTCTCTTCTCATTCAGTGACTGACAGGGACTCAACCCCAGGTCTCTTCTCATTCAGTGACCTGACAGGGACTCAACCCCAGGTCTCTTCTCATTCAGTGGACTGACAGGGACTCAACCCTAGGTCTCTTCTCATTCAGTGACTGAACAGGGACTCAACCCAGGTTCTCTTCTCATTCATGTCAGTCAATCAATCAAAATGTATTTATAAAGCCCTTCTTACCATCAGCTGTGTACAAAGTGCTGTACAGAAACCCAGCCTAAAACCCCAAACAGCAAGCAATGCAGGTGTAGAAGCACGGTGGCTAGGAAAAACTCCCTAGAAAGGCCAGAACCTAGGAAGAACCTAGAGAGGAGCCAAGCTATGAGGGGTGCCGTCCTCTTCTGGCTGTGCCGGGTGGAGATTATAACATAACATGGCCAAGATGTTCAATGTTCATAGATGACCAGCAGGGTCAAATAATAATAATCACAGTGGTTGTGAGGATGCAACAGTCAGCTCCTCAAGAGTAAATGTCAGTTGGTTTTTCATAGCCGATCATTCAGAGTATCTCTACCGCTCCTGTTGTTCTAGAGAGTTGAAAACAGCAGGTCTGGGCCAAGGTAGCACGTGGTGAACAGGTCAGGGTTCATAGCCGCAAGCAGAACAGTTGAAACTGGAGCAGCAGCACGGCCATGTGGACTGGGGACAGCAAGGAGTCATCGAGTGAGCGAGAGAGCGTACATACTTAAATTCACACAGTACACTGGATAAGACAGGAGAAATACTCCAGTTATAACAGACTGACCCTAGCCCCCCGACACATAAACTATTGCAGCATAAATACTGGAGGCTGAGACAGGAGGGGTTAGGAGACACTGTGGCCCCATCCGACGATACCCCCGGAGAGGACCAACCAGGCAGGATATAACCCCACCCACTTTGCCAAAGCACAGCCCCCACACCACTAGAGGGATATCTTCAACCACCAACTTACTATACTGACACCGAGTATAGCCCACAAGATCTCTCCCACGGCACGAACCCYAGGGGGGCGCCAACCRGGACAGGAAGATCACGMCAGTGACTCAACCCACTCAAGTGYCGCACCCCTCCTAGGGAKGGCATGGAAGAYCACCAGTAAGCCAGTGASTCAGCCCCTGTAATAGGGTTTGAGGCAGAGAATCCCGGTGGAAAYAGGMMAACCGGCCAGGCAGAGACAGCAAGGGCGGTTCGTTGCTCCAGTGTCTTTCCGTTCACCTTCACACTCCTGGGCCAGACTACACTCAATCATAGGACCTACTGAAGAGATGAGTCTTCAATAAAGACTTAAAGGTCGCTCTCACATGAATAGGCAGACCACTCCATAAAAATGTAGCTCTATAGGAGAAAGCCCTGCCTCCAGCTGTTTGCTTAGAAATTCTAGGAACAATAAGGAGGCCTGCGTRTTGTGACCGTAGGGTACATGTAGGTATGTACGGCAGGACCAAATCGGAAAGATAGGTAGGAGCAAGTCCATGTAATGCTTTGTTGGTTAGCAGTYAAACCTTGAAATCAGCCCTAGCCTTAACAGGAAGCCAGTGTAGAGAGGCTAGCACTGGAGTAATATGATCACATTTTTTGGTTTTAGTTAAGATTCTAGCAGCCGTGTTTAGCCCTAATTMAAGTTTTATTTAGTGCTTTATCTGGGTAGCTGGAACGTAGAGCATTCAGGTGTCTAACCCAGTAGTGACAAAAGCATGGATACATTTTTCAGCATCATTTTTGGACATAAAGTTTCTGATTTTTGCAATGTTACGTAGGTGGAAAAAAGCTGTCCTTGAAACAGTCTTGATATGTTCGTCAAAAGAGAGATCAGGGTCCAGAGTAACGCCGAGGTCCTTCACAGTTTTATTTGAGACGACTGTACCACCATCGAGATTAATTGTCAGATTCAACAGAAGATCTCTTTGTTTCTTGGGACCTAGAACAAGCATCTCTGTTTTGTCCGAGTTTAAAAGRAYKACATTTGCCGCCATCCACTTCCTTATGTCTGAAACACAGGTTTTTCAGTGACAAGAACGTTGTTTGTTTGTGCTCATAAAGCACCATGGCTGTTAGCGTGTTTGCCTACAGTCTGAAATTGCCAGGGGGAAACTTGGTGTGTGCGTGAGTTAGTAGATAGATAAGCGCGAGTGAGCAGTGACGCCTGTTTGAATGAGTTATTAGATCGTTAAATTGATAAGCATTAGTGCACAGTGACTAACGAGTGTATTAGATTAATGGCCATTTGCTGGTTTTGCCCCTACTTTTAACCACCCACACACACACCTGTATACACACACACCTGTATACACACAACCTGAATACACACACACCTGTATACACACAACCTGAATACACACACACACCTGTATACACACAACCTGAATACACACACACACCTGTATACACACAACCTGAATACATACACACACCTGTATACACACAACCTGAATACACACACACACCTGCATACGCACAACCTGCATACACACACAACCCGCCCGTCTCTACCTATATATGTAACCATGGTTTCTCCTTCTGAAAATAATCTGTGGCACAACCTCTTCCAGGTCCTAATGATTATAATAATATGGTTATTATGTGCTAAAACAGCAAGGATTTCCTTCTTACTAAAGCCAATTCTAAAGTATACTTTCYCCAGTCTTCTAACGCAGGCATTTCAATGGTGGTGAGCACACAAAAAGGGACAGGGAGACATGCAGCTATCCCATACTTTAATKTTGAAATATACCTGTGACTTAATTCAAAAAATGTAAACTCTATCTACAAATTTTGACTTTATTTTCAAAATTACATTTTAAGTTTATTCTCSAGATATTGCCACTTTAAAGTAGGATCGTGCAATTAAAAAAAAAATCCAAGTACCACCATCCGTTGCGGTTTATTTCTTTTTTCGTTTGACTTGGCCTCAATACTCTTCTTRACGTCCCTGATCAATCTATTGAAGCAAAAAAAAAACTGCTGACTTACAATAGAAAACGTGACTCCTGTCAACACACYGCTGGARGCACCTGCTCCCGCTTCATCCTGTTGGGCTATTTACAAACAAACACATGACTGGCTCAACTGCTCTGGGTAATCTTCATAATGTGACAGGTGATCTGCTTTATCTCTTAACGTATTGTACAAGTTGACTGCAGGTATTTACTTAACTGCTGACTTCCAATAGAAAACGGTGACTCCTGTCAACGACACGGCTGGACCCCCTGCCTTCCCGCTTCATCCTGTTGGGCTATTTACACAACACACATGACTGGCTCACTGCTCTGGGTAATCTTCATAATGTGACAGGTGATCTGCTTTATCTCTTAACGTATTGTACAAGTTGACTGCAGGTATTTACTTAAGTAGCTACAATATTAAAAATGTGTTGAAAAACTTCCAGGAAATAGATTCAACGATATTGAAAAGGGTCTTCAGTTGTACAGTCAGGAGTCTCTCCACAGTTGGTAGTGGTAACAAACAGGCTAGTATTCAGTTGTACAGTCAGGAGTCTTCTCCTACAGTTGGTAGTGGTACAAACAGCTAGGTATTCAGTTGTACAGTCAGTAGTCTCTCCCACAGTTGGTAGTGGTAAAACAGCTAGGTATTCAGTTTGTACAGTCAGGATGTTCTCCTACAGTTGGTAGTGGTACAAACAGCTAGGTATTCAGTTAGTCAGTTAGTCTCTCCCCACAGTTGGTAGTGTAAACAGCTGGTATTCAGTTGTCAGTCAGGAGTCTCTCTCCTAACAGTTGGTAGTGTACAAACAGCTAGGTATTCAGTTGTACAGTCAGGAGTCTCTCTCCTACAGTTGGTAGTGGTACAAACAGCTAGGTATTTCAGTTGTAGGTCAGGAGTCTCCTCTGCTCCTGACAGTTTGGTAGTTGATTAGTGCTTCTTGTAAAACAGCTAGGTATTCAGTTTGTACAGTCAGGAGTCTCCTCATCCAGTTGGTAGTGGTACAAACAGCTAGGTATTCAGTTGTACAGTCAGGAGTCTCTTCCTACAGTTTGGTAGTGGTACAAACAGCTAGGTATTCAGTTGTACAGTCAGGTAGTCTCTCTTGCCCACAGTTGGTAGTGTACAAATAGCTAGTATTCAGTTGTACAGTCAGTCTTCTCCCACAGTTGTAGTGGTAAAACAGCTAGGTATTCAGTTGTACAGTCAGGAGTCTCTCTCCTACAGTTGGTAGTGGTACAAAAGCTAGGTATTCAGTTGTACAGTCAGAGTCTCTCCCACAGTTGGTAGTGGTACAAACAGCCTAGGTAATTCAGTTGTACAGTGTCAGTAGTTCTCCACAGTTGGTCAGTGGTACAAACAGCTAGGTATTCAGTTGTACGTCGAGGAGTCTCTCTCCCACAGTTGGTATGGTACAGACAGCACAGCTAAGGTATTCAGATTTGACAGTCAGGAGTCTTCTCCTACAGTTGGTAGTTGTACAGAACAGCCTAGGTATTCAGTTAGTACAGTCAGGAAGTCTCTCCCACAGTTTATGGTAAACAGCTAGGTATTCAGTTGACAGTCCGGAGTCTCTCCTCACAGTGGTATGGTACAAACAGCTAGGTATTCAGTTTTACAGCGGAGTCTCTCTCCTACCAAGTTGGTAATTGTTACAAACAGCCTAGGTTATTACAGTTGTACAGTCAGGAGTCTCTCTCCTACAGTTGGTAGTGGTACAAACAGCTAGGTATTCAGTTGTACAGTCAGAGTCTCTCCCCACAGTTGGTAGTGGTAACAAACAGCTAGGTATTCAGTTGTACAGTCAGGAGTCTCTCTCCCACAGTTGGTAGTGGTACAAACAGCTGGGTATTCAGTTGTACAGTCAGGAGTCTCTCTCCTACAGTTGGTAGTGGTACAAACAGCTAGTATTCAGTTGTACAGTCAGGAGTCTCCTCCACAGTTGGTAGTGGTACAAACAGCTAGGTATTCAGCTTGTACAGTCAGGAGTCTCTCCCCAGTTGGTAGTGTACAAACAGCTAGGTATTCAGTTGTACAGTCAGGAGTCTCTCTCCTACAGTTGGTAGTTGTACAAACAGCTAGGTATTCAGTTGTACAGTCAGGAGTCTCTCTCCTACAGTGGTAGTGGTAGCAAACAGCTAGGTAATTCAGTTGACAAAGTCAGGAGTCTCTCCCACAGTTGGTAGTGGTACAAAACAGCTAGGTATTCAGTTGTTACAGTCAGGAGTCTCCTCTCCCACAGTTGGTAGTGGTACAAAACAGCTAGGTATTCAGTTGTACAGTCAGGAGTCTCTCCTACCTTGGTAGTGGTACAAACAGCTAGGTATGTCAGTTGTACAGTCAGGAGTCTCGCTCCCACAGTTGGTAGTGGTACAAACAGCTAGGTATTCATGTACAGTCAGAGTCTCGCTCCCACAGTTGGTGGTGGTACAAAAGCTAGGTATTCAGTGTACAGTCAGGAGTCGCTCTCCTACAGTTGGGTCTTGTTTTCAGATTTTCCGT
>NC_036848.1:2538037-2554484 GCF_002910315.2 Salvelinus sp. IW2-2015
TTTAGTAGCTACGAATATTAAAATGTGTTGAAAAACTTCCAGGAAATAGATTCAACGATATTGAAAGGGTCTTCAGTTGTACAGTCAGGAGTCTCTCCACAGTTGGTAGTGGTACAAACAGGCTAGGTATTCAGTTGTACAGTCAGGAGTCTTCTCCTACGTTGGTAGTGGTACAAACAGCTAGGTATTCAGTTGTACAGTCAGTAGCTCTCTCCCACAGTTGGTAGTGGTACAACAGCTAGGTATTCAGTTGTACAGTCAGGAGTCTCTCCACAGTTGGTAGTGGTACAAACAGCTAGGTATTCAGTTGTACAGTCAGGAGTCTCTCTCCTACAGTTGGTAGTGGTACAACAGCTAGGTATTCAGTTGTACAGTCAGGAGTCTCTCTCCTACAGTTGGTAGTGGTACAAGCAGCTAGGTATTCAGTTGTACAGTCAGGCAGTCTCTCCTACCGTTGTAGTAGTACAAACAGCTAGGTATTCAGTTGTAGTCAGGAGTCTCTCTCCCAAGTTGGTAGTGTAACAACAGCTAGGTTATTCAGTTGTACAGTCAGGAGTCTCTCTCCACAGTTGGTAGTGGTACAAACAGCTAGGTATCAGTTGTACAGTCAGGAGTCTCTCTCCACAGTTGGTAGTGGTACAAACAGCTAGGTATTCAGTTGTACAGTCAGGAGTCTCTCTCCACAGTTGGTAGTGGTACAACAGCTAGGTATTCAGTTGTACAGTCAGGAGTCTCTCTCCCACAGTTGGTAGTGGTACAAACAGCTAGTATTCAGTTGTACAGTCGGAGTCTCTCTCCCACAGTTGGTAGTGGTACAAACAGCTAGGTATTCAGTTGTACAGTCAGGAGTCTCTCCCACAGTTGGTAGTGGTACAAACAGCTAGGTATTCAGTGTACAGTCAGGAGTCTCTCCTACAGTTGGGTCTTTGTTTTCAGATTCAGTTTTTATACTGAGATCACTCTCTATAAAACTGTATGGTAGGCTTGGGCGGTATACTGGGTATTTGGAATGGTTTCATATCGTAGAATTTTTTTTTTGTCTGTTCAGCTGTTCGATCTTTGGGTGAATAAACTTGGTTTGAGCTTTACTAATCGTCCGTGAGTTTTACTTGGTTCATTTAGAACCTAACACTGTACAACTGAAGACCTAGCTGTTTGTACCACTATCAAGTCATTAAATTATATTTTCTGTAAAGGGTGGGTTAAATGGAGAGATAAGAGAGGCAAACTCTAGCTTTTCACTGGGACAAATGAGTCAGTGTGTGTGCAGGGTTTGCCAGGCGACCGGTACAGCAGGACACAGGTGAGGTCCGTTTTGCCTGATGACTATAATACGGATCAGGGAGAAGGAGGTTAAGAGGTTGTTGTGTTGTTTGTGTCATACTGCTTTGCTTTTCTTGGCCAGGTCGCAGTTGTAAATGAGAACTGTTCTAACTTGCCTAACTGGTTAAATAACAGTTTTATACTGAGATCACTCTCTATAAAACGGTATGGTAGGCTTGGGCGGTATACTGGGGTATTTGGAAATGTTTTCAATATCGTAGAATTRTTTTTTTMGTCTGTTCAGCTGTTCGATCCTTTGGGTGAATAAACTTGGTTTGAGCTTTACTAATCGTCCGTGAGTTTTACTTGGTTCATTTAGAACCTAACACTGTACAACTGAAGACCTAGCTGTTTGTACCACTATCAAGTCATTAAATTATATTTCTGTAAAGGGTGGGTTAAATGGAGAGATAAGAGAGGCAAACTCTAGCTTTTCACTGGGACAAATGAGTCAGTGTGGTGCAGGGTTTGCCAGGCGACCGGTACAGCCAGGAACAGGTGAGGTCCGTTTTGCCTGATGACTATAATACGGATCAGGGAGAAGGAGGTTAGAGGTTATTGTATGTGTTGTTGTTTGTGTCATACTGCTTTGCTTTATCTTGGCCAGGTCGCAGTTGTAAATGAGAACTTGTTCTCAACTTGCCTAACTGGTTAAATAAAACAAATTAAAAAAGAGGCGTCATGTGGTGTTGTTTTAGATGCTCGTTTCTGTGAGTATACACTACTGTTCAAAAGTTTGGGGTCACTTAGAAATGTCCCATTTTCTGTCCATTAAAATAACATCAAATTGATCAGAAAAAGTGTAGACATTGTTAATAGTGTAGACATTGTTAATAGTGTAGACATTGTTAATGTTGTAAATGACTATTGTAGCTGGAAACGGCTGATTTTATATGGAATATCTACATAGGCGTACAGAGGCCCATTATCAGCAACCATCACTCCTGTGTTCCAATGGCACGTTGTGTTAGCTAATCCAAGTTTATCATTTTAAAAGGCTAATTGATCATTAGAAAACCCTTTTGCAATTATGTTAGCACAGCTGAAAACTGTTATGCTGATTAAAGATGCAAATAAACTGTCCTTCTTTAGACTGGTTTTTAGACTGGTTGAGTATCAGGAGCATCAGCATCTGTGGATTACAGCCTCAAAATGGCCAGAAACAAAGACCTTTCTTCTGAAACTCATCAGTCTATTCTTGTTTTGAGAAATTAAGGCTATTCCATGCGAGAAATTGCCAAGAAACTGAAGATCTCGTACAAGGCTGTGTACTACTCCCTTCACAGAACAGCGCAAACTGGCTCTAACCAGAATAGAAAGAGGAGTGGGAGGCCCCGGTGCACAACTGAGCAAGAGAACAAGTACATTAGTGTCTAGCTGTAGTTTTAGTGATGTTACCTGCCTCCTGAGTTAGCTAGGCTTCCAGATCAGCTGTAGTTTTAGGGATTTTTGAATTCAGTAGAATACCTTTGTCTGACAATCCTACTGTGTGTGTATGTGTGGTCAATCTCTATTACACACTCAACTCGACTACCTACCATCTGTTAACAGTGTGTACAGGTGATGTTTTTATTTAACTTTATTTAAGTCAGTTAATGACGGCCTAGCAACAGTGGGTTAACTGCCTTGTTCAGGGACAGAATGACAGATTTCGATCTAGCAACCTTTCAGTTACTGGCCCAACGCTCTAACCACTAGGCTACCTGCCGGGTTTAATAACCCTTCAGGTCACATTAAGGCACACACACAGAATGTGTGGTGATTATTCATATTTTCAGCAGGTGAAGATTAGGACTACTCAACACACAGATTACAGGAAGATTAGGACTACTCACAACACACAGATTACAGGAAGATTAGGACTACTCACAACACACAGATTACAGGAAGATTAGGACTACTCACAACACACAGATTACAGGAAGATCAGGACTACTCCCACAAACACACAGATTACAGGAGATAGACTACTCACAACACACAGATTACAGGAAGAATCAGGACTACTCACAACACACAGATTACAGGAAGTAATATTATGTCAGGTAAAAATGTAAAGAAAAATATTCTTCTTGATCTGAACGGTCTCAATTTGGAACTTGTGGTTTTCTATCATGTTCTTAAGTAGAACTGTTAAGGCCCTGTGTTTGGACAAGTCATCTGACATGCCCTGGATGTTAACCTCTATTTAAAAGACCCACCCCAGCTTCCCTAGAACCTCAATTTATCACCTGATTTACTTAACAAAAGGCCCATCTCCAATAGGAGGTCCATGCGTCCTCTGGCCGCTAGTTAGGTAATAACTACACACAATAATACCAAAGACTGTCAGCATGTAAAGAAGCTAGTTAGCTGTAAAACATCAGGAGTCTACCAATCTCACCGTGTTCAACCTGCAGATTCGATGTGCCTTCAGAGTGGAGTTTGACATGGCAACTGCACCATGCAAATGCACCCTGGACTGAAGAGGCAACGACAGGAGAAATGTTAGACCCTCTGTTAAATGAAAACTTTCTTGAGATAAGGAATATTCGTTAAAAAAAATATGACCAATGGCTCATTCTCGAGAAGACAACCTCCGTCATGAATCACATCAGCCAGTATTGAAATCTGACATGTATGATAGACTTTTTACATCTGAAATCATATTCCTATTGACTTCCTGTGTAGTGAGAGAGACTTATCACGGTGCTACGTCACACACCGACGGATTTTCTACCTGCTTGAAAACCCCATTAACTCAGATACACATGAAAACATGAAATGACCCCGAGATGACCTGGTCAGGTGATGTTCTCCAGTGTGGGAGAGAGGGAGGGAGGAGAGGAGAAGGGAGGAAGGGAGGAGGACGAGCGCTCGGCTTTAGGTATTTACAGTAAACACTGTGTGTGAAATAGCCCAGCGAGGGATGAGGGGACAGCACTGCCCACTTCCTTTCTGTCCTGCAGTTGTTTGTGATGTGGTATTTCCAGCTGATGGGGGAGAGGCAGTGTTTCATACTAAACAGACCCAACGTAGGGCTTAATGGTCTTCTAGGCCTAGAATCTAAACCAGCAGAATGTTTTACATGTACGTCTACCTTGTTACATAGACTTTATTTCTTGAGTCCGCTCGCTCACACACAGCTAGTAGTCACAGCCAGTACTACTTCATTGTTTTACAGTGTGTATTATTTACTCCATTTACTTGTTTATCTTTTTCTCCTTTAACTTCTCTCTCTGTGTGTCGTGTGTGGGTGTGTGTGACCTGTGTGTAGTGTGTTGGTGCTTGTGTGTGTGTGTGTGTGTGTGTGTGTGTGTGTGTGTGTGTGTGTATTGTTAGCTGGGCAGAGGGCAGAGAGGCTAGGCCACTCCATTTCAGGTTCCGGGGTGTGAGTCATGATGCACTCAGGCTTTGTATGATGTGCAGTACTAGTTTCTTTGTACTTTACTACTTCCTTTAGGGTGCTAGCAAATGTATAGGTTGGACGTACGTGTGTGTAAACACTTCCTCATAGAAGGGTTAAAACCGCTAGCTGGCAGATTTCTCTGGTATGACGGCTCTGTTTGTACTAGCTGTGAACAGAGCTTTGTTTTTCTAGAAATACAACTAGAAGGATGTGGCCATGCGCAGGGGTGCAACTTTGGTTTTAGAAGTTGGGGGGGACATAATTATTATAATTTTMTTTTTAATCCAATCACATAAACACTCCAAACACCCTTCCCGACCGGTCGGAGGCGTCCGCATGGTCCTAAAGCCCACCGTTGCCCTGTTTTGTATCACATTCCAATAATAAAACTTGGAGGGACAGAAATGCAGTGAAAGTTGCGCCCCTGGCCATGCATATGACTTACACAGGGAAACCGGTGATACACCAGTGATACTAAGGTTATTAACCTGGACATGTACTAAACCTCTA
Organism: Salvelinus sp. IW2-2015; assembly: GCF_002910315.2. Lineage (NCBI taxonomy): Eukaryota > Metazoa > Chordata > Actinopteri > Salmoniformes > Salmonidae > Salvelinus > Salvelinus sp. IW2-2015. The sequence goes on from NC_036848.1 coordinate 2,543,259, forward strand.
CTACTGGAGAGCTTTGCTGCAGACCTTCTGTCACAAAAGCCTGCACTGCCTGTAGCTGTCCAGGAGTAAGGTTGACCACCCCTGACCTAGTTCATAGCTCTCTAGGGGGGGGAAACCTTTATGTTCTAGAAACGTGCGTTGTCATGGCAACAGTTAAATCACCAAGGGCCTCTTTTCAGAATGTCTTTAACTATGGACTCCTGGCCAACCGCTGGCTAATGGGACTCTTAAGGCCTCCGTGCCATGACAACCGCTGGCTAATGGGACTCTTAAGGCCTCCGTGCCATGACAACCGCTGGCTAATGGGACTCTTATCTCCGTCCTGTGTTGATTTTGCAGGGCTGTGAAACTGCCACACTTCTTTTGTTTGTTCCTCTCCTCCAATCTCTCTCCTTTCTTTTCCATTTACTTTCATAAATGGTCCTTCCTCATTCTCTCTTAGTTCAGTCACATTCAAATGAGCTCTTCCCCTCCTTTCCCCTCTCTTTCTCCAGGTGTCTCTGTTGTCTAGCAGATGAATTTTGAGCAGCCTCCTCCGTACCAGGGCCCAGGCCCCACGGCCCCCAATTACCCTGCGCAGGGCTATCCTCAGCAGGGATACCCTCCCCAGGGCTACCCCGTCAACATGGAGCAGCCTGGTGGATTCCCTCCTCAAAACCCGGCCTACCCCAACTACCCTGCTGGCCCCGGGGGCCCTCCTGGACCCTACCCTGGCCAGGGACAAGCAGGCCCCTACCAGGGGGCGTACCCAGGACAGCCCCAGTTTGGATGGCAGGGAGGACCACCCCCAGGACCCATGTATGGAGAGGCACCCAAAAACACAGGTGAGAGAGAGGGGAGGAAGAGGGAGAAGGAGGGGAGAAAGAGAGGGGAGAAGAGGGGTGAGGAAGGGAGGGGAGGAAGATAAGCACGAGAAGGGGAGGAAGAGGAGAGGGAGAAAGGGAGGGGTGGAGAGGGTAGGATAGGATATTGTTTGCCTTGACTACTTGGTATGCAAAGAGACTGGATGTGCTTTGGGAACAATGTTTATACCAGTGGTTCTCAAACCTCTCCTCGGGGACCCCAAGCCGTGCCAGGTATTTGATCTATTCTAGAGCTAGCACACCTGATTCAACTTGTCAACTAATCATCAGGCCATTGACTAGGTGAATCAGATGAGCTACTTCAGGCCTTTGACTAGGTGAATCAGATGAGCTACTTCAGGCCTTTGACTAGATCAATCAGATGAGCTACTTCAGGCCCTTGACTAGGTAAATCCAGTACATTCACTGGGAACCAGTGGTTCAGACAGTTCTGACTAGGGCTGAAAAGCTACCAGTAATTTACCAGAATCTTCAGTAATTTAGGTAATTAACAGAACATTTATGGCAATCTATCATCAATTTGGTAATTTATACTTGAATATGTTTTCCAAAAATGTATTCATTCAGTGCATTTGGAAAGTATTCAGACCCCTTGACTTTTTCCACATTTTGTTACTTTACAGCCTTATTCTAAAATTGATTAAATTGTTTTTTCCCCTCAATCCACCCACAATACCCCATAACGACAAAGCAAAAACAGGTTTTTATACATTTTTATACACCAGTTTGATGCCAAAGCATTGACGACAAAGCATTGACGACAAATACATACTGACGTAGTCAAATCAATAGGTGTGTAAAAAGATAAAGGATATTTCATGCTGAAATCCTCATATTAAACACATATGGTATTCACTAAGTTGATAGTTCATATTTGCGACTCATTTCAGGAAACCAGGCGTTTAAATATAAACAATTAAAAAAAAAATCAAAATGCTTATTTTGGGCAGAAATGGCTTCTGGAACATGTGAACTTTCATGTGCCTTAATAACAAACTTGTATGTCATCTGCAAATACGAATACAATTGTTAAATTACGAGCCTAGTTGGTTTAGCCACTGAAAAATACAGGAACCTTCCAGCTAGCCCTGATTGGCTGAGATAATGGATGGGCTGGACATGCCAAGATATGAGTTCGGATTGGTCTGCCATGTAGCACGCTTCTGTCTATAACATGAGCTGGTCAATATGTGTAGGTAATCCTTTCTAACGCAGCTTTTTTGAAAGAGATCATGTAGTAGAACTGCAAACATGTTGGTCTCCACTTTCTGGAGGACTGGGTTTTGAAATCAGTGGAATGCCCGGTTGAATTAGAGTATGATAGCTAAGGAGATGGAGAACATTCTGGCTTTTGATTGCAAATATGCAGACTGAGTCGAAAAGAGAAGGCAGAAGGCTTTTGTATAAAACACCTGTCTCCGGATTACATCTTCAAACTAAGGGCAACCATGGCAGAGAGGGAGAAGCGTCCATCCAAGATAAGATAGTCTAGCTAGCTACATTTTCAGATATTACACGTTTCTAATTTTGTCAAAGTTAACTGGCTGACTCGCTAGCTAACGTTACGTGTATGGGCTGTGTAGTAATATTATTTGTGTCTCAGAGCCATTTGCATTGCTAGTTGTAGCTAGCTAGCTAACATTGAACCTGGTTAGTTAGCTCCTTGCAGATTCATGCAGGGTAGTAATGTTATGAGATGGGATTATGGTTCATAGCTAGCTACATGTCTAAACAAAAGACTCCACTATGCAAGTAACAATTTCAATAGAATGTTAACGATGTCGCTGCGACAACTGTCGGTAGACGTAGCTGGTAAATTCGCTCTGGCTATGTACTCCGATTCCAGAGCGCAGAATAACTGACGAATTTACGAACGCTTAACACCTGTTGAATATGGCTGGTGTCAGTAAAAAAGCATGATTTAAATTGTTGCCAGCAGCACAGTTGCAGTCACCAACGCTCTGGATAACATAAAAACAGCCTAATCAGCTCTGCTAGGGCGAGTAAAATGGGCAGAGTGAGCTGTTCCTTCATTTGTGTCTGGAAGTAGCTAGCCAACGTTAGCTTGGGTGCTTGACTGTTGTTGTTAGGTCAGAACGCTCGGATCAACCCTACTCCTTGGCCAGAGCGTCCAGTGTGCATTCTGAATGCTCCGAGAGCAAAACGCTCTGAGTTACGAACGCCTGGAGCGCACTCTGAGCAAACTTTGGCGCTCCAGATTAAATTTACGAGCACACCCCTAGTATAAACCAGCCTTTAGTCTTGAAATCTTTGGTTGTTTAGTACATGGCCTCACATGTGCATCCTTAAAGAGATGGGTGGGGATAAAGCTTAAGAAGGTGTGAACAATGCTGAATGGGTGTAGACAAAGAGCTCTCCAGTAGGTGCACCAAAACATTCAAGGTCCATTTTCTCAAAAGTGGGGTTACAAGTTTATCAACTTTCAAAGCAGAATTACTTTCCCAATGTTCCTCGACTGTAGTGTATGATATACCATTTTCTAGCTATTTATTTGATGTGAAAAACACAATTTCAAATTTTGCTACATAACCCCGAATCGAGCCACGTTGGTTAAATATAGGGTAATGTTTTACAGCTTTTATCATTCAATTTATTTAAAAATCATCGTATTTAATGATTTCATATATTTTACGTGTGATAAACCCACACAGAGGGCCAGAGATAATTACAGACACCTGTGATAAGTACCCAAAAGGGTCACTAGATAGATGTCTTGTGATTACATAACATCTTTGAAAGATACCAACATTCTGGTAGTTTGCTGGTAAAATCTGAATGTTTCCAGTAATACCCTTTGCAACCCTAATTCTAACTCAATCGTCTTTCATTCAGTAAGTTTCCATTACCTCTGTTATTAGAATTGGCAAGTATTAGGATTGGCAAGTATTACATTTACATTTACATTTAAGTCATTTAGCAGACGCTCTTATCCAGAGCGACTTACAAATTGGAAAGTTCATACATATTCATCCTGGTCCCCCCGTGGGGAATGAACCCACAACCCTGGCGTTACAAGCGCCATGCTCTACCAACTGAGCCACACGGGACTGACTATTAGGCTATTATTGTGTCTTTGGCATCATTAAACTGAAGACTTATAGTTTTTATCAAAGATTCTCTGTAATTAGTATTACGCGATTAAACTGATTAATCATGTAACTGTAATTAACTGGGAAATCGGGGCACCAAGGAAAATATTCAGATTGCAAAGTTATAATTTCCTAATAACTTTTCAGATATTTTATATCTGATCAATTAGTCTTCGAATTAATGAATTATTTACTTTACCTCACGTTAGTCTCATTCCAAACGTCGTAAATTGTTGGTTAACTCTGCACGAACCCAGTCTTCACTATGAGTCATCCATACATCAATTGTCTTAAATAATTTATTTACTAACTAAGTAATTCACAGAAATGCATACAAAGTAAATATGGTTACAAGAAATGATAGGGGAATTTGCCTAGTGGGATAAACCGGTATCGCGGCTTGGTGGACAAAAAGGGAAGTGGGGGTCAACTGAGATGAGACACTACAAAGTTGATAATTATAACAATTGAAATGCTAATCCTTTGCACATGAACGCTCACTCATTCGGGAACAATTGCAATCAATATATATATTTACGCTAAGTGTGTCGTCTTGATCGCTGTTGAAAAGTTTGTTTCTTTTGTAGAATTGTCCGTCTCTCTCTCTCTGTCGTGGRTAGAGGGGATAGTTCAGAGTGACATTCATTCATGTTGTTGTAGAATGGATGTTTCAGCGGTTGTCGTTCTTCGCGTTCAATGATACCGAATTCCTAGCTGCAGACTAGTAATTAATATCAAAGACTTGTTCTTATTCTGTCGGTATCGATAGTCTAAGAGTTTAACCACGTGGMATGGTTAAAAGATTCAGCAATGGTCTGGCAACCTTTGTCCTCCCGTAATGGAGAAAAACATGGTCTACTGAGAATTTCTCAAAGTTGGGGTATTATTCGGAATTTGCAGAAAAGGGCATGTCCCAGGATGCCCGACCCTAACTGGGCTCATGGGCGGTACTCGGATTTAGTTAAACTCAAAAGGGAATTGGAGTTTCCTTCATTAAACAGTCCAAAACAGTTCCTTCATTAAACAGTCCAAAATCACATTACACAATTTTACAAACAGTATCATTCATTCATCTTATACAACAATTAGATGTAAACCTCATATCTGAGGCTATTATATAAACAGCGTTATGGTAATGTGGCCGCACCGTTTCCCATGAGTTTTACCAAGTTGTAACAAACGGACCAGTTCATAGCTGGATTCTTCACCGATCTTTTATACCTTCTCCGGAACATTAAATGTTGTTCGGACCTCAAGTTCTGTGAGGTGGAAGAAATTCCTTTGTTCTCTATGAAACTTCACTCTGTCTCTATACTGTGTGGCCATGAGATCTTCCCTAGGAATTTACAACCTCTCTGACCACAGCAGCCTGGTTGTAGGAACAGAGAGAGGCAGGGAGAGGGGGATGGGGCTTGCTGTACCTAAAGAGGGCAACGTCATGACACTATTCAAAGGTCAATTTCCCTACATCAAAGTAATTTGTTTTGATAGAACACTATCAGCGTCCAAAGTAAAAGGTTAACGAGGCTGTTTTATATTGTCCTTTTTATATCAGTATCCTGTGTGTGTTCTTAAAGTGGAAGGTTTTAATGTTGAAGCTAATCACATGATAGCCAGATCAGTTTCTGCTTGAATCAACTATTTTGTCCTGGTCATACCATGATTAAAGGGGTATTGTTTTAAAGGAGTTGTCTAAAGCAGGAAGTGAACTTTCCAGACTGCCCTTTGTTTATCTGTATGAGACCCTCTCAGCGGTGAATAGTGGACTGCACCTTTAAGAAACCAAGCAATGGGAGGTTAATGCTGCATTCATAACCAAGTGGGAGGTGGACAATTTACCAGTTGTGAAGTCGTAAATACTAGTTGGATGCATTTATGTGCTTTGAACTTGAGAAACACTGATTGGCTAATGGCCAACAATTTGCCTAAGCCATAAACTAAAGTACAGCTATCATGCTTGTAAACAAATTATAGTGTTAAAAAAACATTAATAGATTGCTTTTTATAAATACATTTTTGTTGCACTAAACTGCAGAGAAATGCTGTTTATCGAGGTAATTACCTTAATATATGATGTCAGAGGTCAGCATGTGGGAGAAGTGGGAGCTCAGGATGATAGATAAATTTCACACTAGTAATTACCAGTTGGAGGGCCATTCAAATATATTTTTTCTAGTTGTACTTGGTAAATACTACCTTCCCACTTGGTTATGAACGCAACATAACTTACTGCCTGGCAACTGTTGCTAGAGAGCAGTCCCTTTGTACTGCGGCAGTACCTTGTCACTCAGGTAACACACAGCTTACCTCACTTAACAAGATGGCAGCCTTCAGAAGTTTTGTGTGGTGTGTGTGTGTGTGTGTGTGTGTGTGTGTGTGTGGTGTGTGTGTGTGTGTGTGTTGTGTGTGTGTGTGGTGTGTGTGTGTGTGTGTGTGTTGTGTGTGTGTGTGTGTGTGTGTGTGTGTGTGTGTTGTGTGGTGTGTGTGTGTGCATTAATGACTAACAGCAAATGTACCAAAGATAACAAGAAGAGTAGGTTGTTAGGCCGACGTGTCTGTCACGTGTGTATTCCAAGGGTGGCAGGTAGCCTAGCGGTTAGAGTTGGGCCAGTAACTGAAAGGTCGTTGGTCTGAATACCCAAGCCGACAAGGTGAAAAATCTGTCCGTACCCTTGAGCAGGTCTATTAACCATAATTTGCTCCAGGGGCACCGTACTATATGGCTGACCCTGTAAAATAACACATTTTACTGCACTTTTCCGGTGTATGTGACAATAAAACATGTTTTACTGGCAGTTGTAAAGGTTTAACTTTAAATGAATGTCTACCTCTCTTTCTCCTCTCTCTAGTGTACGTGGTGGAGGAGAGGAGAAGAGATGATTCAGGAGACACGTGTCTGACTGCCTGTTGGACGGCTCTCTGCTGCTGCTGCTTGTGGGACATGCTCACATAACCTCTGACCCCTGACATTTACCTTTGACCCTTACCTGCTCTGACCCATAGCCTCCTAACCCTTAACGCAAAGTCCCTTTCATCTTAACCTAACCTTTGACCCCTGAGTCTAAACCACTGACCCAGTCTCACCTAACACACTATCCCTCCATCTGACCTTACCACCTTAATCCTTCTCTCTCTCCTTAACCGTTGCACTCCTGCTGTCCAGCCCCAACCCCTGTACCTCCTGACCCATGGTAGCATTATATGATAACCTCTATCTTCTTGTGCTCCCGCACCTGACCTAGCCCCTCCCAGGGCTGTGCTCTGCTCTGTAGCAGTGTAGCCGGTGTATGTTCCCTAAATCTCAGGCGCTGTACTGTAGATAATGATTCTTGTGGAACACAAACTCCTGCTCAAAGACGACACACAGAATATGCACTCAGATCTCAGGCGTTCTGCTGTAGATGGCACGCATGCACGAACGAACACACACACATGCTTACACGCTCTCTCCTGGSCACTTTAATCTCTTACCTCTGCAAGGTACTTCTCCTGCCTCCCTCCATCCCTCCTCCCAAACAAACCTCTAGTCAAACCACCCCTTATTCCCTACAGCATAAATCCTAAAACACCATATCAAATGACTCTATCTACGCCCAATCCGTCATGGCTACCTTGACCAATGGAAGCCAGTAAGCTACAGTGTCCCCCACCCCCCAGCCAACCCCCCACTGTACGATGATGAAGTTTGAACCGTCCTCTCTGTTATGTTTGCACAACAGCTACTGTGGTTGCCTGTTTTTCTTAGGATGAATCTTCCGACAACAAATTGAATGCATTTTGAAAGACCATGACAGTGAAGATCTCATGTTTGATTTCATGTAATATTGTTCCTATGCTTGCAACATTTTTTCCTGTTTGAATTTTTAAATCCTGAATGAATATGATTTGATTGCTATTTTCTTTTAAATACCCTCATTCCTTGAAGGAGAGAACATGAAACATTTTTTAAATGGTGAATGTTTATGTCGATGACTTTGCCTTACATGAGAATCTTGCGTTAAGAATAAATTATTCCCAAAACAGTCAACATTGTCTGGTGTCTTTCACTCTCTGGTGGTCTTAGTCAGTGGAGGTAGTATCTGGTGTGTGTTTTACAGTGGAGGTAGTATCTGGTGTGTGTTTTACAGTAGAGGTAGTATCTGGTGTGTTTGACAGTGGAGGTAATATCTGGTGTGTGTTTTACAGTAGAGGTAGTATCTGGTGTATGTGTGTTTTACAGTAGAGGTAGTATCTGGTGTGTGTGTGTTTTACAGTAGAGGTAGTATCTGGTGTGTGTTTTACAGTGGAGGTAGTATCTGGTGTGTGTTTTACAGTAGAGGTAGTATCTGGTGTGTGTGTGTTTTACAGTAGAGGTTGTATCTGGTGTATGTGTGTTTTACAGTAGAGGTGGTATCTGGTGTGTGTGTGTTTTACACTGGAGGTAGTATCTGGTGTGTGTTTTACAGTGGATGTAGTATCTGGTGTGTGTTTTACTGTCGAGGTAGTAACTGGTGTGTGTTTTACAGTAGAGGTAGTATCTGGTGTGTGTTTTACTGTCGAGGTAGTATCTGGTGTGTGTTTTACAGTAGAGGTAGTATCTGGTGTGTGTTTTACAGTGGAGACAGTAGAGTAGCTATCTGGTGTATTCGTGTTTTACAGTAGATGTAGTATCTGGTGTGTGTTTTACAGTTGGAGGTAGTATCTGGTGTGTGTTTTACAGTAGAGGTAGTATCTGTGTATTCGTGTTTTACAGTAGAGGAGTATCTGGTGTTTTCGTGTTTTACAGTAGATGTAGTATCTGGTGTGTTTTTACTGTAGAGTAGCATCTGGGGTGTGTTTTACTGTAGAGGTAGTAATCTGGTGGTTGTTTTACCATAGAGGTAGTATCTGGTGTATGTTTTACTGTAGTAGAGGTTGTGAGTGTGTTTATAGATTTCTATGGTTAGTAATTGGTTCCAGGATAGATCCGAGTCTTTTATACTGCTGAACTGCCATGACCTTGGCTGGGGAGTCAAGTTGGACTGCCGTGACCTTGGCTGGCGAGTCACTTTGGACTGCCGTGACCTTGGGTGGGGAGTGGGGAGGTGGATGCAGGGATGGAACCCCAGTGGGGAGGAAGACAGGAGTGGATTTGACGGGTGATTGCAGGGATTGAACCCCAGTGGGGAGGCAGACAGGAGGTGGACACAGGGATTGAACCCCAGTGGGAAGGCAGACAGGAGGTGGACACGGATTGAACCCCAGTGGGAAGGCAGACAGGAGGTGGATTTGACGGATGATTGCAGGGATTGAACCCCAGTGGGAAGGTGGATTTAACAGGTGGTTCAGGGATGAACCCCAGTGGGGAGGCAGACAGGAGGTGGACACAGGGATTGAACCCCAGTGGGGAGGCAGACAGGAGTGTGATTTGACGGGTGATTGCAGGGATTGAACCTCATGGGGAGGCAGACAGTGTATAGCAGGGATTGAACTCCAGTGGGAAGGCAGACAGGTATATAGCAGGGATTGAACTCCAGTGGGAAGGCAGACATGTTATAGCAGGGATTTAACTCCAGTGGGGAGGCAGCAGGATGGACACAGGGATAACCCCTGTGAGAGGTAGAGAAGCGAATGGTACAGAGGGTTTGACCCAGGTGGGAGAGCGGCGACTGGAGGCAATGTCATGACGGGTGATGGGGAACATTTTAAGAGTGTCATATATTTAAGTTTTATCCCTTGATGGTCTATAATATACAGCGTGTAACCAGAGTGCAAACTGATCGTAACTATAGTCTCTGTCTTATGTGTCCTTCCAGTCCTTCATTGATATTCAGCTATGTATGAGAGGAGAATAGTGTTGACAAACTAATCAAGAGTTTGCATTTTCTTAACACGTGAGGCGGTGGTATATTAGGACAGACGCGTCAACTGTGAAAGGCCCAAAGTAATGCTCACCCTAACAGGGATATTTGCTTTAATCCTGGAATACACATAATAATACGCAGCAGACTACAGCCACGCGTTGACATAGAACCCGGTCAACAACCTTGTTAGTCCCGTACAATTCTCTCTTGCTGCGTCCGAAGCATTCAAAGTCCTGACGCTTTCTGCTATAATATTGTTGGATATGCGAACTAAGAAGCTGCAAGCAATAAGACCTATAGGGACACCCAACTATACAGTACAGAGGTGGACACAGATTTTGAACCCAGTGGAAGGCAGACTGGAGGTGTATATTTGACGGAACGCGCAAAGCAGCTCCAATTGCTATATGAACCCATTGAACTCCAGATGTGATGCGCCACAGCTTATAGCGAGGGATTCTGAAACTACACTATGTGGCAGGAAGGACAGAACAGATTACCAGCAGGGATGAAAAACTCTTTTACTTGGCCTGAGTTCTCTATAAAATTTATCTGATAACAGACCAATAATAAATCATGTTGCCGTTATAGAATTGCACCCAATGACTTCACGATGACCCTGTATTGGCCCATTAATATATTTCGAAAGCCTTACCCAAATAGCGTTCAGACTTCAAGGAATGTTAAACCTCTGATCATACTCACTTCTCAGCTAGGTATCAACCCTGTACCACTTGCTTCCGCCATATTATTCTTGTGTTGAATGTTCTTCATTCAATAAAGAGTGTTTTCATGTAACATGTGCCTAAAGCTCTTACCTCCTGTAAAACATCTTTAGTGTACCTTACATTGAATTTTCTCGGATCACTTAGACGTAAACTCTATTCAGAGATTCTTATAGTATTTACAAACGTATGAGATCTAGCCAACCCCTACCCTATATATTATATCTGTATATACACAAGCTGGCGCAGATTTGTGGCGATCATCCCCTCACGCCGTTAACAGAAAGAGCAAGACTTGCCAGCGTGATCCTAATTATTGTTGTAGACACTAACTCACGTTCCTGTGACGTGCCCAATACGATCTTCATCTCCTGTCGGTTTGGGAAAAAAAAACACCGAACAAAACAAAATAAACACTTAACAAAAATAAAACCAAACCAAGTCTGAGCAAGTCATTAGTATAGTTCTGTAGATTTCCCCTCCCCACATGACCAAACCTGCGTCAACTTCCCAAAATGATACACCTATCCCTCGATCCGAACCGAAAAGCTCCTAAGTATAGTTCGTCAAGAGTACAAAGAGGCCATCAGAGGAAACGAATACACAAGAAACAACCTGCACTCTATTGAAACCACATTCACCGGACCAAAACACTACAAGAAATAGAAAAAAGCATATGACAAATAAAAACGAAGCCAAGAATAAC
>NC_036848.1:2559455-2561025 GCF_002910315.2 Salvelinus sp. IW2-2015
AAGTAAGCAACGGTTAAGTATCGTGGGAGTGTGTTTGGACAGTGGAAGTAGTATCTGGTGTGTGTGTTTTACCAGTAGAGGTAGTATCTGTGTGTTTGACAGTAGAGTAGTATCTGGTGTATTCGTGTTTTACAGTAGATGTAGTATTGTGTGTGTTTTACAGTGAGGTTATCTGGTGTGTGGTTTACAGTAGAGGTAGTATCTGGTGTATTCGTGTTTTACAGTAGAGGTAGTATCTGGTGTTTTCGTGTTTTACAGTAGATGTAGTATTCTGTGTGTGTTTTACTGTAGAGGTAGCATCTGGGGTGTGTTTTACTGAGAGGTAGTATCTGGTGTGTTGTACCATAGAGTAGTATCTTGGTGTATGTTTACTGTAGTAGAGGTTGTGGAGTGTGTTTATAGATTTCTATGGTTAGTAATTGGTCCAGGATAGATCCGAGTCTTTTTATACTGCTGAACTGCCATGACCTGGCTGGGAGTCAAGTTGGACTGCCGTGACCTTGGCTGGCGAGTCACTTTGGACTGCCGTGACCTTGGTGGGGAGTGGGGAGGTGGATGCAGGGATGGAACCCCATGGGGAGGAAGACAGGAGGTGGATTTGACGGGTGATTGCAGGGATTGAACCCCAGTGGGGAGAGCAGACAGGAGAGTGGACACAGGAGATTGAACCCCAGTGGGAGGCAGACAGGAGGTGGACACAGGTTGAACCCAGTGGGAAGGCAGACAGGAGGTGGATTTGACGGATTATGATTGCAGGATTGAACCCCAGTGGGAAGGTGGATTTAACAGGTGGTTGCAGGGATGAACCCCAGTGGGGAGGCAGACAGGAGGTGGACACAGGGATTGAACCCCAGTGGGGAGGCAGACAGGAGGTGGATTTGACGGGTGATTGCAGGGATTGAACCTCAGTGGGGAGGCAGACAGGTTATAGCAGGGATTGAACTCCAGTGGGAAGGCAGACAGGTTATAGCAGGGATTGAACTCCAGTGGGAAGGCAGACATGTTATAGCAGGGATTTAACTCCAGTGGGGAGGCAGACAGGAGGTGGACACAGGGATTAACCCCTGTGGGGAGTCAGACAGGAGGTGGACACAGGTTTTGAACCCCAGTGGGAAGGCAGACWGGAGGTGTATTTGACGGGTGATTGCAAGGWTTGAACCCCAGTGGGGAGGCAGACAGGTTATAGCAGGAATTGAACTCCAGTGGGGAGGCAGACAGGTGATAGCAGGGATTGAACTCTTTTTCTTGGTCTCTAAATATGTATCAGCCAAATAACATTGGCGTAGATGCACATGATCAAACGCTGTATAGCGTTCAGACTTAGGAATGTTAAACCTTTCATACTCACTTCTCAGCTGAAAACCCTCCCACTTGCTGGCAACATATTTTCTTGTGGAGTTTTCATTCAATAGTGTTTTCAGTACATTTATCTAAAGCCATCCCTTTAAATTTGGTGTACCTTTTCATTTGAATTTTCTCGACAGAGAAACCAGTTCAGAATATTAGGGATCAATGTATGAAAGCCATATAACTATACACAAAGGCCAATTTGTGGATCTTTTATTGTCAC
>NC_036848.1:2564505-2575118 GCF_002910315.2 Salvelinus sp. IW2-2015
CTGATTGAGAACCACACCCGGCCAAACACAAAGAAATAGAAAACATAGAAATAAAGAAACTAGAATTCCCACCCTAGTCACACCCTGGCCTAACCAAAATAGAGAATAAAGCCTCTCTATGGCCAGGYCGTGACATTTATATTATTTAAGGTTAGCAAAATATTTTATTTATAATAATTAAAGGTTGGATAGCCTTTATGCWCAAAATATATAGGTGAATCAAAAATACAGTGGTTTGATTCATCCTGAAAGTTTCCATATTCAATTGTTCAATCCATGAAATATTGGAAGGTGAGAAAAGAGTACAGAAGGGTTTGACAGTAGTCTATAGAGTAGTCTAAATACAACCTAATAATCCTAACTGGTTATACAATTAAAACATTCTAGAAATCTACTCGGTAGGTTTGGCGCCATACTGTCATGTGCACATGGCTATAGAAGCATTTCATAAACTTCACTGTGGAAAAGGTGATATTGTTGATGAGCTTCAGTTTTATGCCATGTGACTGGCTTCACATTTGTCTCCAGCGATCGTAAGGTAAAATAGATCTAAAGCAATTGTCAGTTATATTTACAATCCCCTTATCCAAACGGTTTAATCATTTACCTGGCTCTTATCAATAGCTCTTATCAATTTGTAAATGACAGTGTATGGAGAACAGTGTCATTTCTATTAGAAATGTTTTTCCACTTTGAACCAACAGGTTTCTCAAACCTTCATTTGATCGCCACATCCAATGTATAGCGGGTGAATATCATGCTTTAATTCAAGGTCAGAATACAGCGTATTGTAGGACAGACAAACCTTCATTTGATCGCCACACCCAATGTATAGCGGGTGAATATCATGCTTTAATTCAAGGTCAGAATACGCATAGAGAGAAAGGTGCATAAAAAGAGAATTACGTTCTATTTACGCGCTCTTAACTCGTGTCGGAATTCTCCCCTATGTTAGCTGTTCCCATCAGATAATCTGGCAGACATAGCCCTATGCTAACCTGTACAACTGTCTGTGATTATATTCGGCTCAAATTCCGTATTAGACAATTGAAATCATAGACTTAGTTCGACACGATCCAACACTTGTTCATGAAAGCGTCCTTGTTAAATCAATCAAATCAGATTTTATTGGTCACATACACATATTTCACAGATGGTATTGCAGGTGTAGTGAAATGCTTGTGTTCCTAGCTCCAACAGTGCAGTAGTATCTAACAATTCACAACAATATACAAATGGAATTAAGATATATATAAATATTGGGATGAGTAATGTCAGAGTGGCATTGACTAAAATACAGTAGAATAGAATACAGTATATACATATGAGATGAGTAAAGCATTATGTAAACATTATTAAAGTGATTRGTGTTCCATTATTAAAGTGGCTAGTGATTTCATGTCTATGTATATGGGGCAGCAGCCTCTAAGGTACAGGGTTGAGTAACCGGGTGGTAGCCGGCTATTGATGGCTATTTAACAGTCTGATGGCCTTGAGATAGAAGCTGTTTTTCAGTTTCTCGGTCCTAGCTTTGATGCACCTGTACTGACCTCGCCTTCTGGATGATAGCGGTGTGAACAGGCAGTGCTCGGGTGGTTGATGTCCTTGATTATCTTTTTGGCCTTCCTGTGACATCGGGTGGTGTAGGTGTCCTGGAGGGCAGGTGGTTTGCCACCGGTGATACGTTGGGCAGACCGCACCACCCTCTGGAGAGCCCTGCGGTTGCGGGTGGTGTAGTTGCCGTACCAGGTTGTGATACAGCCCGACAGGATGCTCTCAATTGTGCATCTGTAAACGTATGTGAGGGTCTTAYAGGCCAAGTCGAATTTCTTCAGCCTCCTGAGGTTGAAGAGGCACTAATACGCCTTCTTCACCACTCTGTCTGTGTGGGTGGAACATTTCAGATTGTCAGTGAACTTGAAGCTTTTCACCTTCTCCATTGTGGTCCAGTCTATGTGGATAGGGGCGTACTCCCTCTGCTGTTTCCCGAAGTCCATGATCAGCTCCTTCGTTTTGTTGACGTTGAGGGAGAGGTTATTTTCCTGGCACTACTCCGCCASGGTCCTCACCTCCTCCCAGTAGGCTGTCTCATCATTGTTACTACTATGGTTGTGTCGTCTGCAAACTTGATGATTGAGTTGGAGGCGTGCGGGGCCACATAGTCATGGGTGAACTGGGAGTACAGGGGAGGGCTGCGTACGCACCCTTGTGGGGCCCCTGTGTTGAGGATCAGCGAAGTGGAGGTGTTGTTTCCTACCTTCACCACCTGGGGGCGGCCTGTCAGGAAGTCCAGGACCCAGTTGCACAGGACTGGAATCAGACCCAGGGCCCCAAGCTTAATGATGAGCTTGGAGGGTACTATGGTGTTGAAGGCTGAGCTATAGTCAATAAACAATATTCTGACGTAGGTATCCCTCTTGTCCAGATGGGATAAGGCAGTGTGCAGTGCAATGGCGATTGCATCATKTGTGGACCTATTGGGGCAGTAAGCAAAGTGGGTCTAAGGTGTCAGGTAAGGTAGAAGTGACATGATCCTTAAGTAGCCTCTCAAAGTACTTAATGATGACAGAAGTGAGTGCTACGTGGCGATAGTCATTTAGTTCAGTTACCTTTGCTTTCCTGGGTACAGGAACAATGGTGGCCATCTTGAAGCATGTGGGGACAGCAGACTGGGATAGGGAGAGATTGAATATGTCCATAAACACTCCAGCCAGCTGGTTTGAGCATGCTCTGAGGACACGGCTAAGGATGCCATCTGAGCCGGCAGCCTTGTGAGGGTTAACCCGCTTAAATGTCTTACTTACATTGGCCAAGGAGAACGAGAACCCACACTCCTTGGGAGTGAGCAGCGTCGGTGGCACTATGTTATCCTCAAAGCGGATGAAGGTGTTTAGCTTGTCTGGGAGCAGGACGTCAGTGTCCGCGACATGGCTGGTTTTCCCTTTGTAATCTGTGATTGTCTGTAGACCCTGGCATGTACGTCTCGTGTATGAGCTGTTKATTTGCCACTCCACTTTGTCTCTGTACCGAGATTTTGCCTGTTTGATTGCCTAACAGAGGGAATAACTACACTGTTTGTATTCAACCATATTCCCAGTCACCTTGCCATGGTTAAATGTGGTGGTTCGCACTTTCAGTTTTGTGCGAATTCTGCCATCTATCCACAGTTTCTGGTTTGSATAGGTTTTATTAGTCACCATGGGAACAACATCCCCTATACACTTCCTGATGAATTCAGTCACRGTGTCCGTGTATACGTCAATGTTATTCTCAGAGGCTACCTGGAACATATCCCAGTCTGCGTGATCATTTGTCAGACCAGCGTTGAATAGACCTTAGCACGGGTACTTCRTGTTTGAGTTTCTGCCTATAGGAAGGGAGGAGCAAAATGGAGTCGTGATCTGATTTGCTAAAGGGAGGACGGGGGAGGGCCTTGTAGGTATCTTGAAAGGGTAAATAGCAGCGGACTAGTGTTTTTTCCAGAGCGAGTACTACAATCAATGTGTTGATACAACTTTGGTAGCATTTTCCTCAAATTTGTTTTGTTAAAATCCTCAGCTACAATAAATGCGGCCTCAGGATATGTCGTTTACAGTGTAGTTCCTTGAGGGCCGTCGTGGTATCGGCTTGGGGGAATATACGTGACTGTGACTATAACCCGAAGATAATTATCTTGGGAGGTAATATGGTTAAGATTTGATTGTGAGGTAGTCTAGGTCGGGTGAACAAAAGGATTTGAGTTTCTGTATGTTATCACAATCACACCATGAGTAGTTAATCATGAAACATATACCACCGCCTTTCTTCTTCCCGGAGAGTTCTTTATTCCTGTCTGCGTGATGAACTGAGAACCCAGCTGGCTGTATGGATGGGGACACTATATACCGAGAGYGCCATGATTCTGTGAAATAGAGTATGTTACAGTCCCTGATGTCTATCTAGAAGGAGATCCTCGCCCTGAGCTCATCTACTTTATTGTCCAGAGACTGAACATTACGTAAGTAAGATGACGCAGACAAACATGGCAGCTCTGCCTCTAGCTCCTAAGCAACTTTGCAGTATTTGAATTTTTTTTGTGGATATTTCTTACATTATTAGGCCAGAACGTTTTATGTGTTATTACATACAYRCGGGAAATAACTTTTGGATATAAGAGCATCATTATTGCGACTGTAATGGTTTTCTTCCGTTGGTGAAGGAGAGGACCAAAATGCAGCACGGCTAGTGTTCAACATGTTTAATAAACAAAGAGACGATAACGTGAACACTATACAAAAATCAAAATAACAAACGTGAAAACCGAGACAGTCCTATCTGGTGCAGAACACAAAGACAGAAGACAACCACCCACAAACCCCAACACAAAACAAGCCACCTAAATATGATTCCCAATCAGAGACAACACAAAACACCTGCCTCTGATTGAGAACCATATTAGGCCAAACATAGAAACAGACAAACTAGACATAGAATGTCCCACCAGCTCACATCCTGACCAACACTAAAACAAGTAAAACACACAAGAACTATGGTCAGAATGTGACAGTACCCCCCTCCTGAGGTGCGGACTCGAACGCACCACCTAAAACTCTAGGGGAGGGTCTGGGTGGGCATCTGTCCGCGTGGCGGCTCCGGCGCTGGACGAGGATCCCACTCCACCATTGTCTTTGTCCCCCTCCTTAGCGTCCTTTGAGAGGCGACCCGCCGCCGACCTTGGCCTAGGAACTTCACAAAGGTCCCCACTAGACTGAGGAAACTTCCGGACTGAGGGACAACAGAGAGGTAGCTCAGGACAGAGGGGCAGCTCCGGACTGAAGGGCAGCTCCGGGCTGAAGGGCAGCTCCGGACTAATGGCAGCTCACCTGCCTCTGATTGAGAACCATATTAGGCCAAACATAGAAACAGACAAACTAGACACACAACATAGAATGCCCACCCAGCTCACGTCCTGACCAACACTAAAACAAGTAAAACACACAAGAACTATGGTCAGAATGTGACAGCGACCAAGAATACGACTTTCCCGAATTAGATACTTTGTTCGTACCCCCCAGGACAATTGAACTCATCCCAGAGGTTTCTCCAAGACGCCGCCGGCGGAGAAGAGATATTCGGAGTGGACTTCTAGTCCGACTCAGGAGGCGTGCACACCATCCACCGCTTCCGAGTATATTACTCGCTAATCTCCAACCCCACATTATGATAATCTAAGCAACCGTTTGACCGTCTAGTCAAATCGTTTTTTTGTGTCGTGTGTCGAACTCCACGTAATTGTCGCAGATTGTGACAACGGTTCAAATCTCACAAGTTTTAACCCCCCTTTGAAATGTAGAATTACGTTTATTGTGTTAGTATTTTGAGAAAAGAATTGCAGGCAAAACCTTGTAAATGAAGATTACGAATACATAATGAGGAGCTTCTTGTTGCCCCTCCTGCAGGCAACACATAGGCTACTGGCACTGTTACATAAATCGTTGTCGTTATTATAGGCTATATTATACTGAACAAAAATATAAACGCAATATGTAAAGTGTTGGTCCCATGTTTCATGAGCTGAAATAAAAGATCACAGAAAATGTTCCAAAAGCACAAAAAGCTTATTTCTCTCAAATGTTGTCCACAAATTTGTCTARATCCCTGTTAGTGAGCATTTCTCCGTTGCCAAGATAATCCACCCACCTGACTGCAGGAATGTCCACCAGAGCTGTTGCCAGATAATGTAATGTTAATTTCTCTACCATAAACCGCCTCCAAAGTTGTTTTAGAGAATTTGAGAGTACGGCCTCACAACCGCAGACCACGTGTAACCAGGACCTCCATATCTGCCTTCTTCATCTGCGGAATCATCTGAGACCAGCCACTCGGACAGCTGATGAACCTGTGGGTTTGCACAACCGAAGAACTTCTGCACAAACTGTCAGAAACCGTCTCAGGGAAGCTCCTCTGCATGCTCATTGTCCTCACCAGAGTCTTGACCTGACTGCAGTCCGGCATCGTAGCCGTCTTTAGTGGGCAAACGCTCAGCTTCGATGGCCACTGGCATGCTGGAGCAGTATGCTCTTCACAGAGGAATCCCCGTTTCAACTGTACAGGGCAGATGGCAGACAGCGTGTATGGCATTGTGTGGACGAGTGGTTTGCTGATGTCAACGTTGTGAACAGAGTGCCCCATGGTGGCGGTGGGGCTACGGTATCGGCAGGCATAAGCTACAGACAACGAACACAATTTAATTTTATCGATGGCAATTTCAATGCACAGAGATACCGTGATGATACCGCACTCTACCCTTGAGACCGACCAAGAGGAACGAAAGGAAACCTTGAATTTGGAGGTTTAAAATATCCCTCTGCTTGGTGGATATAAAGTTTAAGATCTTTGATAGGCTGATGCGGAATTTGTTACAGGAAATAATCACTGCCAGCTGGATCAGTTTAAAATAGCAGGTTATTTGATGAGAAAAGCTAATATGCAGCGTTTGATCATGTGCAACMACGTCAACGATTTTAATTGGCTGAGAGCCGGAGAAAAATGTCAACTTATTCTAATGTTCGCAAGTATGAGCCCCCAGTAAAGAGGAAAATAAAACTTGACGCCAATAAATGAAGTAAACAATTACTTTTTATTGATAAGGTTCTCAGAAGAGTCTCTTTTCAGTGTATAAGAATCATTGTCATTCCTTCCTTACTATTATTATTATTAATCAATAATACTGATTTGGTACATTATGACATCCAGTACTGAACGAGCCTCTTCACAGTGACATGAATCAATCCACTTCTACGCTTTTTGGGATCTAGAACTGGGGATTGATATTGTAGATATTGGGATAATAGATATGATTAGAGTCACACAKCTCTAGAGTAGGTAATACCAGCTAAAGGTTAGCACGTTACAAGCCACTTCCTCAATAGAAATATAAAACTGGATATTCTGAACAATATTCTACTGTGCTGCTGCTGCATAAAGGTAAGTCTATACACTGTACATCCAGATATATATAAAAAAAACAATTTTCACAGTTGAATGACTTTATTTAAAGAATAAACCATTTTTTAAACKATTTTATTACATAAACTATTATTTTGGAGTGTGACTATTATTTGCTCTGGGAGCAAATGTTTTAATTAATACAACAACAAAAACATATTGAACAAATAAAATAAACGTAATGTCCTCTTCGATAAAACTAGTGACTCCCTTCATGATTGTCATTTAGTACTACAAATAATAAATACATGTAAAAATAATAAAATAAAATAAATAGGTTTTGATAATACTAGTTCTGTATGCATTCTGGACTTAGTGTATGGTAGGTGTTTTTAGATTGTTTCTGTACAGAAGTGCCTTGGTGAAAGTTTCACAATTCTACTGCGACTGAAACATACACAACTACTGCTTCTACCGCTACTATACGTAACACCCTGAACTGTAGTATAGTAGTCTGAACTGTAGTATAGTAGTCTGAACTGTAGTATAGTAGTCTGAACTGCAGTATAGTAGTCTGAACTGTAGTCCGAGTATACTAAAGTTACAGGACTATTAAACAGTCAGGAGTATTTACACACACAGTTGAGACTACTAAACATGTTCAGACTACTACAGCATCAGACTTACTATCACAACTGACTAGATCTCAGATTAACTATAACTACAGTTCAGCTACTGTACTCATTAACCTAATGTCAGATACCTACTGCGCACGAACTACAGTGAACTACTACAGTTCAGGACACAAATAACAATTCAGACTACTAACTACAAGTTCCAGACTACTATCACTCAGTTCAGCACGAACTACATTACATTGTACAGACTACTACAACTACAGATCAGCGATACATCTTACGTAATACTACATCAGTACAACTTACACTAATTCAGCTACTATATGAGTACCTACAATCAATAGTACATCGACTATCAGTCACTACTCAGACATGACTACTTATACTACAGTTCAGACGTAGCTATATACGATCAACTACAGTTCCAGACACTTATACTACAGTTCAGACACATACTACAGTGACACCATTATACAGTTCAGACTTACTACAGTTCAGAAGTTCAGACGACTACAATTTCTAGACTACTACAATCGTACTACACTCATTCAGACTACTATACTACCAGTTCAGACTACTATACTTACAGGTCAGACTACTAGTACTTTTTACAGTTCAGACTACTATACTTAACATGTTCACGAGCTACTAACATGACAGTTCAGACTACTATAACTACCATTCGTTCAGACTACTACAGTCAGAGTATTACTACTTACAGATGAGAACTTGAGTCTAGATGCTTCAGTTCAGACATACACACAGTTTTCTAACTACACTACTGGCAGTTTCAGACTTAACAGTAATAAACTACAATTCAGACTACTACAGTTCAGAGTATTACCTAACTACAGATTGAGACTACTATTTATGACAGTTCAGACTACTCACACTACAAGTTCAGACTACTATACTAGCAGTTCAGACTACTATACTACAGTTCAGACTACTTATACTACAGTTCAGGCAATTATACTTGCAGTTCAGACTACTATACTACAGTTTCAGACTTACTAAGTAACAGTTCAGTACTACTATACTACAGTTCAGACTACTACAGTTCAGAGTATTACACTACAGATGAGACTACTATATGACAGTTCAGACTACTACACTACAGTTCAGACTACTATACTGCAGTTCAGGACTACTATACTACAGTTCAGACTACTACAGTTCAGAGTATTACACTACACAGATGAGTAGACTACTATATGACAGTTTCAGACTTTATGACTACTATACTTCAGTTCAGTACTACTATACTACAGTTCAGCACTTACTATACTGCAGTTCAGACTACATACTACATTCAGACTACTATACTACAGTTCAGACTATTATAGTTCAGAGTATTACACTACAGATGAGACTACTATATGACAGTTCAGACTACTAACACTACAGTTCAGACTACTATACTGCCGTTGGCAGACTACTATACCTACAGTTTCAGACTACTACAGTTCAGAGTATTACAACTACAATGGAGACTACTATATTGACAGTTACACTTTAGACTACTACACTACAGTTCAGACCTACCTATACTTGCAGTTCAGACACTATATACAGTGTCAGACTACTATTACTACATTCAGTAACTTACTATAGTTCAGAGTATATTACACTACAGGATGAACTACTATATGACAGTTCAGACTACTACACTACAGCGGTTCAGACTACTTATACCTCGTTCAGACTACTATTACTACAGTTCAGCTACTACTACAGTTCAGAGTATTACACTACAGATAGGACTACTATATGAATCAGATCAACTACTTCAGACTACTACTGATCAACACTACTACAGTTCAGACTTTACTATACTGACGTTCAGCTACTAATACCCTGACAACTAAATCTGGGCAACACGCAATCAGACTACTACACTAAGTTCAGACTACTACACTACAGAGTATTACGATCTACATGCCACATTAGTACTTAGCAGTTCAGTATGAACTATTTTTCAGATTAACTACCTACAGTTCCAGATAGATACTGCCAGTAGCCTACGTTACTACATTCAGACTACTATCATGTTCAGGCCAGCCTATTACATACCAGTTATACAGTGTCTCATTTTTCCTCCCTATATGACCGTTCCCAACTACTCCAGTCGCTACATTCATTTGGCTATCTATACCTCACGTCTCTATTAGACTACCCCAAAACCTTTTACATTCAACTACTAGATCTTAGACTGTTATAAGTTTCGACAACTCCAGGTCGATCACATCCAGTCAGTTCCTACACCACTACTCAATCTACTACACTATGTTCAGACTACTCATTCAACATCCCTTCTACTACACAACTATTATACTCTCATTTCACTCCGTCCTCAGAATCACTACTCTACAGTATCAACACCTCTCATTCATCTACCCTCATTCAGCTACATACTACTGTTCAGACAAACACAACTAAACAGTTCAGACATACTACACTACAGTTCAGACTACTAGACTACATTCAGACTACTACACAACATTTCAGACTACTACAGCTCAGACTACTACACAACAGTTCAGACTACTACACTACAGTTCAGACTACTACACAACATTTCAGACTACTACAGCTCAGACTACTACACAACAGTTTTCAGTACTATACAACTTAGATAACGTACTACCTTAACACAGTTCAGACTACTATACTATACAGTTCCAGACTACTATACTTACAGTTCAGACTACTATACTGCAGTTCAGACTACTTTTACTTACAGTTCAGATTATTACCACTTACAGATGAGACTACTATATACGTTCAGACTACTACACTAGCAGGTTAGCTACTACTCAGTCTGCAGAGTACTACTACGTACTACAGTTCAGACTACTATACTTACAGTCGACTACTATACTGCAGTTCAGAATACTATAATACAGGTCAGACTACTATTACTACAGGTCAGACTACTATACTACAGTTCAGACTACTTACAGTTCAGAGTATTACACTACAGATGAGACTACTATATGACAGTTCAGATACTACACTGCAGTTCAGACTTACTATACTACCATTCAG
>NC_036848.1:2575746-2599747 GCF_002910315.2 Salvelinus sp. IW2-2015
GTATAGTAGTTTGAACTGTAGTATAGTAGTCTGACTTGTAGTCTGAACTGCAGTATAGTAGTCTGAACTGTAGTATAGTAGTTTGAACTGTAGTATAGTGTCTGAGCTGTAGTAGTCTGAACTGTAGTATAGTAGTCTGAACTGTAGTATAGTAGTCTGAACTGGTAGTTGTAGTCTGACTGCAGTATCAGTAGTCTGAACTGTAGTATAATAGTCTGAACTGTAGTGTAGTAGTCTGAACTGAGTATAGTAGTTTTGAACTGTAGTTAGTTAGTCTGAACTGTAGTGTAGTAGTCTGAACTGTATTGTAGTAGTCTGAACTGTAGTATAATAGTCTGACTGTAGTATAGTAGTTTTGAACTGTAGTGTAGTAGTCTGAACTGTAGTAGTCTGAACTGTTTCTGCAGTAGTCTGAACTGTATTGTAGTATTCTGAATAGTACTATAATAGTCTGAACTGTAGTAGTTCTGAACTGTTCTGTAGTAGTCTGAGCTGTAGATTAGTATTCTGAACAGTACTATAATAGTCTGAACTGTAGTAGTCTGAACTGTTCTGCATGTAGTTGAACTGTTTGTAGTTTCTGAACAGTACTATAATAGGTCTGAACTGTAGTAGTCGAACTGTTGTGTAGTAGCTGAACTCTGAACTGTAGTATGTCTGACTGCATTGTATAGTCTGATCTGTAGTGTAGTTGTCTGAACTGTAGTAGTCTGACGTGTAGTACTATAGTCTGACTGTGGTAGTCGAACTGTATTGTAGTAGTCTGAACAATATTGTAGTAGTCTTAACTGTAGTATAGTAGTCTGAACTGTAGTAGTCTGAACTGTTGTGTAGTACTCTGAACTGTAGTGTAGTACTCTGAACTGTAGTGTAGTATTCTGAACAGTACTATAATAGTCTGAACTGTAGTAGTCTGAACTATTGTGTAGTAGTCTGAACTGTAGTGTAGTATTCTGAACAGTACTATAATAGTCTGAACTGTAGTACTCTGAACTGTAGTGTAGTATTCTGAACAGTTACTATAATAGTCTGAACTGTTAGTAGTCTGAACTGTTCTGTAGAGTCTGAACTGTAGTGTAGTATTCTGAACAGTACTATAATTAGTCTGAACTGTAGTAGTCTGAACTTTTGTGTAGTACTTTGTAGTGTAGTATTCTGAACAGTACTATAATAGTCGTCTGAACTTTGTAGTAGTCTGAACTGTATTGTAGTAGTCTGATCTGTAGTATCATGTAGTCTGAACTGTACATACTCTAAACTGTTGTTAGTTCTCTGAACTGTGGTGTAATAGTCTGACACATGTGGAGCTATTACAGTAGTATGATAATCTCACCAATTTCAAAATAAAACCTTGTGATACTATTTATGATATCCGCAAATATACAAAAAAATTCCTCCAACTTATGTGTGTCTAAAAAGTTTTTGTTTTCTTTAGTTTGAAGTCTTTTAAAGGATCTCAGTGGTGTGAGTGTTGGTTGCTAGGATATGTTGCTGCAGTAGCTAAGAACAGTTCTGTGGTGGAGAATGGGAGGCCTGAGACAGTGAGATGACTCATCGTTTTACTCCATTTTACGTCCCTAAGCTGCGGTGCTTGTTGCCGTTGGTGATTTTCTCTTCCGATCAGTGTTGTGATTGGCCGGGCCCTGTGGTGGCTCTGTCTCCCTATTGGTCCCTTTGCTCTACAAGTTCATTTCAGAGGCAGGCCCTTATCAGAACACCCAGCACAACAGAGCGCCACCATCAGTTCAGAGTCTGTCATTACGCCCTCATAGTGACCCCAAAAATATGGGTGAAAATATTGATTTATTTTTTAAAAAGGGGTATCTTAGTTATTATGCAACAGTTTGTTTTTCAAGGTTCATGAGTGCCTTTCACCTGTCTGTTTTCAACATCAACAAAAAATACAAATAAAATAAACTTCTGTCTAAATGTTAGATGTTTTGCCCTTGGCAGAAAAAGTAAAAAAAAAAAAGAATTCTAGTATATTCTTCTTTTCAAAAGTCCCTGCAGCGTTCAGTGAGAAACCCCGTTTGTTGGTTTGTTTTCTGTGGGGTTGGAGGGGAAAGGAGGAGAAGGCAGGGAGGGGGGGAGCGAAGAGAGGAAGGAACTAGTAACTAGGAAGAGGGGATGAAAGGGAGGAGGAGGAGAAGGGGAGGAGGAGAGTCAGTGAGAGAGAGAGAAAGAGTCAGCCAGTCCTCCATCCCAGTCCAGGTGGGCTGTTACCTCTTGCCCATCTCGTTCTGTCTCAGGAACTGGATGTTGGTGCTGCTGTCAGCCAGTTCTGGGTACTGTTCCACYGGTAYAACATAATACCCYTCYTACCCCTGTACCCTCCCCGCGGTCAGCAGCTGRTGCTTCTCTCCCTCCGTCCACAGCCGGCTCCCCTCCTTCCCATCRTTGGCCCTCTGCRGCTCCCTCAGCCAGGCCCCAGCCAGGGCCCTCTGCCGGGCTAGTTCCAGCAGCCTCACCCTCTCCTCYTCCACCACGTCCAGCGCTAGCCCATACCGCACGCTGAGGGRTAARGACMGCACCGCAAACTCCACTGTGGCGCCYCGCCGCGACCTCCCGCTCACAGTCACGTTGATCCCYCTCTCCAGCGCCWTGCGTCCGRTGGTCAGCCCCAGCYCCAGTAYATCACTATCGGCCGAACCGACTTTAACGAAGAAGTGACAGTCATGTCCGGCCTGCGTGTAGTGCGTTCCATCCAGGTAGATGGCGCCATTGAGGACTAAGGACACTTTCCGGCTGTCGTCGGTTGCCATGGAGCTAACTGCCGCCACCACACGTCCTTCCTTCAYRGCTAGCATCACTCCCCGGCCGATGATGGGRGTTGATGTGCCGAACCAGTGTCCGGGCTTGTCGCGGCGGTCGCGGGGGTCCTTGTTAAGGAGCCGTCCCTCCAGGGCCATGAAGGCCTGGTTGTGGCGCTCCGCTGCCTGCTGCACCCCCGTTATCAGCTACAAGAGGAGACAGGGGCAGGAAGAGGTTAAAGGTCACTGGTCAAGCAGAAGAATGCAGATGAGGATGCACTTAATCTGTCTGGTTTACAGCTCATCTATTCATGTCCAGATTTCACTGTAATCATTGAAGGTTCAATATTATGATTCTGTATTCAATGTCGCATCTAATTGGCATCCGACTCTGAGGAGAAGAGAGAGACCGTTTATCTATAAAGCAGGCCGCATTTGGCTCAATATAATGCAATTAGTGCAATGGAGCTGTAGGCTGTCCCAGGCCTTCTCGGCTGTCCCAGGCCTTCTCACCTGTCCGTTTCACAGTCCTGCTGGCCTGCAGCTCGTAGGGAGCGGTCTACGAAGTAGAGGGTGTGACGGGGGAACCCTGGAATGATGTTACTGAGCTGGAAACCAACACATCACCAGCCAACTCTTCACGTCTGGGAGCAAAGAAAACAGAATGAATGAAAAATAAAAAAGAAAGAGAAGTACAGATTGACAATGATACACACAACGCCACCCACTCAGCTCTCTTCCTTTACCTTCAGTAACAATGATCATGGGTTTATAAACCCATGCATAAAATTTATGCTGCAGTAGTTTATGTGTCGGGGGGCTAGGGTCAGTTGTTATACCTGGAGTACTTCTCCTATCTTATCCAGTGTCCTGTGTGAATTTAAGTATGCTCTCTCTAATTCTCTCGTCTCTCTTTCTTTCTCTCTCTCGGAGAACCTGAGCCCTAGACCATACGTCACGGCAAACCGGGCATGATGACTCCTTGCTGTCCCCAGTCCACCTGGCCTTGCTGCTGTTCCAGTTTCAACTGTTCTGCCTGCTGTTATGGAACCCCTACCTGTTCAACTCTTAATGATCGGCTATGAAAGCAAAACTGACTTTTATTCCTGATTATTATTTGACCATGCTTGTCATTTATGAACATTTTGAAAATCTTGGCTCTCTCTAATTCTCTCCTTCCTCTCTTTCTTTCTCTCTCTCGGAGGTCCGGAGCCCTAGGACCATACGTCAGGACTACCGGGCATGATGACTCCTTGCTGTCCCCAGTCGCCTGGCCCTGCTGCTATTTCCAGTTTCAACTGTTCTGCCTGCGGTTATGGAACCCCTACCTGTCCCAGACTGCTGTTTCAATTCTTAATGATCGGCTATGAAAAGCCAACTGACATTTATTCCTGATTATTATTTGACCATGCTTGTCATTTATGAACATTTTGAAAATCTTGGCTCTCTCTAATTCTCTCCTTCTCTCTCTCTTCTCTCTCTCCGAGGACCTGAGCCCTGGGACCGTGCGTCGGGGCTGCCGGGCGTGATGGCTCCTTGCTGTCCCCAGTCCACCTGGCCTTGCTGCTATTCCAGTTTCAGCTGTTCTGCCTGCGGTTATGGAACCGCCACCTGTCCTGGACCTGCTATTTTCAATCTTGATGATCGGCTATGAAAAGCCAAACTGAAAATTATTCATGATTGATTATTTGACCACGCTTGTCACTTATGAACATTTTGAACATCTTGGATAGTCTGTTTAATCTCCACCCAGCACAGCCAGAAGAGGACTGGCCACCCCTCATAGCCTGTTCCTCTCTAGGTTTCTTCCTAGGTTTTGCCTTTCTAGGAGTTTTTCCTAGCACCGTGCTTTCTACACCTGCATTGCTTGCTGTTGGGGTTTTAGGCTGGGTGTCTGTACAGCACTTCGAGATATTAGCTGATGTACGAAGGGCTATATAAAATAAACTTTGATTGATTTGATTTGATTTGATAAAGCCGCTTTTCAAGGATCCAAAGACGCTCTACCTGTGACGTAGTTCTTGATGTCCAACACGTCGCTGAGGGGTTGTTGTTCTTGAACATGTACAGGTTGAAGGGTGCAGGGTCCTTGCCGATCTTGGGCCAGTGGCATAGTCTGGCGAGGTCCAGCGGCCTGCCAGGACGTCATAGTCCCTCTGGGTGAAGTGGACCAGCTTGGTCAGGGTGTCATAGAGACCACCATGGAACCCAACCACCAGCTGGAACTCTGGGTTAGAGTCCAGGTACACCTCCCCGTACGCTGTGTACTGCACCTGGAGGTCACAACAAACACAGGTGCATGTTTCACTTCAATTCACTACAACTTTATCCCCTCTGGGGCAATTAGGAAAGACAAAGTTGGTTTATTTGTCCATTTTGTATTGTTTATTTGAAATAATCAAATTGACCTCTCTGGACATCAGTACTAACTTATCTTGCTTATCTAACATGTGGATAATGGGCCTTGAGATATTTAACAATCATTGGTAGTATTATTATTACTGTCATCATGATTACCTGTTTGATCATCTGTCCGTTGCTGCTGAAGACAGCCAGTGGTGTTCCTGTGTTGTCTGAGGCGATGTAATACTCCTCTCCACTACTCACCTCCATAGCAAACAGATGACCCTGAGGGAAGCAGTATAGGCTTTACACCATAACTCACAGACAGTCACCATACTCAAGACAGTCAGTCACCATAAACTCACAGACAGTCACGTCACCATAACTCACATAACTCACAGACAGTCACCGCCATAATCACAGCAGTCACTTCACCATAACCATCACCAAACTCAGACAGTCACGTCACCATAACTCAAAGACAGTCACGTCACCATAACTCAAGACAGTCACGTCCAATCACAGACAGTCACGTCACCATAACTCACAGACAGTCACGTCACCATAACTACAGACAGTCACGTCACCATAAACTCAACAGACAGTCACCATAACTCAAAAGACAGTCACGTCACCAATCATCACAGACAGTCACGTCACATAACTCACAGACAGTCAGTCACCATAACTCACAGACAGTCACGTCATAAATCACAGACAGTCACTCACCATAACTCACAGACAGTCACCATAAACTCAAAGACAGTCACGTCACCATAACTCACAGACAGTCCACTCAACCATAACTCACAGACAGTCACGTCACCATAACTCACAGACAGTCAATCACCATAACTACAGACAGTCCACTCACCATAACTCACAGACATTCACGTCCCCATAACTCACAGACAAGTCACATCACCATAACTCACAGACAGTCCCACCATAAACTCACAGACAGTCACGTCACCATAAACTCAGACAGCACTCACAGACAGTCCAACTTCACCATAACTCCATCACCTATCAGACAGTCACGTCCCATAACTCCAGCACTCAGCATAACTCAACAGACATCACCATAACTCAGACAGTCACTTCACAGACAGTCACATCACCATAACTCCATCACCATAACTCCAGACAGTCCGTCACCATGACTCAGACAGTCACTTCACAGACAGTCACATCACCATAACTCCGATCACCATAACTCCAGACAGTCACGTCACCATAACTCATGAACAGTCACTCACAGACAGTCACTTCACCATAACTCAGTCCGCACCATAACTCACGATACATAGACTCACAGACAGTCACTGTCACCATACTCACAGACAGTCACGTCCCATAACTCCACAGACAGTCACGTCCCATAACTCACAGACAGTCGTCCAATACTGGTGATAATAGTTATGAGATTAAAGTAATGATAGTGTCCCTGAGTCAGTTAGGCTATATCCAATAAGTTAATAATGATAGTATCCTGACTCAGTTAGGTATATCCAATAAGTTAAATAATGATAGTATCCCTGACTCAGTTAGGCTATATCCCAATAAGTTAAATATGATAGTATCCCTGACTCAGTTAGGCTATATCCCAATAAGTTAAATAATGATAGTATCTGTAACGGCCGTCCCTCGGTGAGTGAGTAGACCAAGGCGCAGCGGGTGATGAATACATAATGTTTATTTGACAAGACGGAAAAACACGAAACGAAATCACTTGAATGATTAACAAAATAACAAAACGAACTGACAGACCTAAACTATGAAACTTACATGAAACGAGGAACTCCGCGACCGAACGAGACGAGACAGTACCGTGTGGTGCATACACAGACAGCGACAACCACCCACAACGAACACTGTGAAACAACCTACCTAAATATGACTCTCAATTAGAGGAAACGCAACACCTGCCTCTAATTGAGAGCCATACCAGGCAACCCTAAACCAACATAGAAAACAGAAAACATAGAATGCCCCCAAACTCACGTCCTGACCAACTAACACATAAAACAAACTAACAGAAATAGGTCAGGAACGTGACATACCCCCCCCTTAAGGTGCGAACTCCGGGCGCACCCAGCACAAAGTTTAGGGGAGTGTCTGGGTGGGCATCTGACCACGGTGGTGGGCTCAGGCTGAGGCGAGGTCCCCACCCCACCATAGTCAATCCCAGCTTTCGTCTCCCCTACGAATGACCACCCTCATTTTACACCCCTAAATTGAAAAAGTAACCTTAAGATAAGGGCAGCACCGGAAGGGGCAGCAGCCGGGACAAGGGCAGCACCGGGATAGAGTAGCTCAGGACAAGAGATAGCTAAGGACAGAGAGTAGGTCAGGATAGAGAGTAGCTCAGGATAGAGGGGCAACTCCGGACTGAAGGGCAGCTCCGGACAGAGAGACAGCTCTGGACTGAGGGGCAGTTCTGGATTAATGGCCACTCTGGGCTGAGGGGCAGCTCATGACTGGCTGACGGCTCTGGACGCTCATGGCTGGCTGACGGCTCTGGACGCTCATGGCTGGCTGACGGCTTGGAGCTCATGGCTGGCTGACGCTCTGGACGCTCATGGCTGGCTGACGGCTCTGGACGCTCATGGCTGGCTGGACGGCTCTGGACGCTCATGGCTGGCTGACGGCTCTGGACGCTCATGAGGCTTGGCTGACGGCTCTGGACGCTCATGGCTGGTTGGCGGCTCTGGCAGATCCTGTCTGGTTGGCGGCTCTGGCAGATCCTGTCTGGTTGGCGGCTCTGGCAGATCCTGTCTGGTTGGCGGCTCTGGCAGATCCTGTCTGGTTGGCGGCTCTGACAGATCCTGTCTGGTTGGCGGCTCTGGCAGATCCTGACTGACGAATGGCTCTAGCGGCTCCTGACTGACTAACGGCTCTGACGGCTCGGGACAGACGGGCGCTCTAATGGCTCGGGACAGACGGATGGCTCAGACGGCGCTGGGAGACGGATGGCTCAGACGGCGCTGGGGAGACGGATGGCTCAGACGGCTCCTGGGGAGACGGATGGGCTCAGACGGCGCTGGGGAGACGGATGGCTCAGACGGGCTGGGGAGACGGATGGCTCAGACGGCGCTGAGGAGACGGATGGCTCAGATGGCGCTGAGGAGACGGATGGCTCAGATGGCGCTGAGGAGACGGATGGCTCAGACTGATCCTGTCTAGCGGAAAGGCTTTGGCTGCTCCTGTCTGGCGAAGGCTTAGCGGCTCCTGTCTGGCGGAAGGCTCTAGCGGCTCCTGTCTGGCGGAAGGCTCTAGCGGCTCATGGCAGACGAGCGGCTTTGCAGGCTCATGGCAGACGGGCGGCTTTGAAGGCTCAATACAGACGGGCAGTTCATGCGGCGCTTGGCAGACGGACAGTTCAGGCGCCGTTGGGCAGACGGCAGACTCTGGCCGGCTGAGACGCACTGTAGGCCTGGTACGTGGTGCCGGAACTGGAGGCACCGGACTGGAGACACGCACTTCAAGCCTAGTGCGGGGAGCAGGGACAGGGCACACTGACCTCTCAAAGCGCACTATAGGCCTGGTGCGTGGTACCGGCACTGGTGGCACCGGGCTGAGTGCACGCACCTCAGGACGAGTACGGGGAGAAGGAACAGTGCGTACAGGCTCTGGAGACGCACAGGAGGCTTAGTGCGTGTTGTCGGAACTGGAGGCACCGAACTGGATACACGCACCATAGGAAAAGTGCGTGGAGGAGGAACAGGGCTCTGGAGACGCACTGGAAACCTGGTGCGTAGTGTAGGCACTGGCTGCGCTGGAGAGGAGAAAAAGCTCTGACAGCGCTGGACAGGGTGGAGCAGCTGGAGAGAGAACCCGGAGAGACAGCCTGGTGCGGGGGCTGCCACCGGTGGACTGGTACTTGGAGGTGGCACCGGGTATACCGGACCGTGAAGGAGGACACGTGCTCTTGAGCACCGAGCCTGCCCAACTTACCAGGTTGAATGGTGCCCGTAGCCCTGCCAGTGCGGCGAGGTGGAATAGCCCGCACTGGGCTATGCTGGCGAACCGGGACACCATTCGAAGGCTGGTGCCATGTATGCCGGCCCGAGGAGACGTACTGGAGACAGATACGTTGGCCGGCTTCATGACATCTGGCTCGATGCCCAACCTAGCCCTCCCAGTGCGGCAAGGTGGAATAGCCCGCACTGGGCTAAGCACGCGTACTGGGACACCGTGCGCTTTACCGCATAACACGGTGTCTGACCAGTAGACGCTCTCTCACTCCACGGTAAGCACGGGGAGTTGGCTCAGGTATCCTACCCGGCTTTGCCACACTCCTCGTGTGCCCCCCCCCAAGAAATGTTTGGGTCTGACTCTCGGGCTCCCAACCGCGTCGCCGCGCTGCCTCCTCATACCAGCGCTCCTGGGCTGTGGCTGCCTCCTTCTCCTCCGAGAGCGGCGATTCTCTCCCACCTTAGCCCAGGGTCCTTCTCCGTTGAATACTTGCTCCCAAGACCATAAATCCTGCTTCGTGCGCTGTCGTTGCTGTCCATTAACCCGCTGCTTGATCTGGGTTTGGTGGGTGATTCTGTAACGGCCGTCCCTCGGTGAGTGAGTAGACCAAGGCGCAGCGGGTGATGAATACATAATGTTTATTTGACAAGACGGAAAAACACAAACGAAATACACTTGAATGATTAACAAAATAACAAAACGAACTAGACAGACCTAAACTATGAATTACATGAAACGAGGAACACATAAACAGGAACGACCGAACGAGACGAGACAGTACCGTGTGGGCAAAATACACAGACACAGCGACAACCACCCACAACGAACACTGTGAAACAACCTACCTAAATATGACTCTCAATTAGAGGAACGCAAACACCTGCCTCTAATTGAGAGCCATACCAGGCAACCCTAAACCAACATAGAAACAGAAAACATAGAATGCCCACCCAAACTCACGTCCTGACCAACTAAACACATAAAACAAACTAACAGAAATAGGTCAGGAACGTGACAGTAATCCCTGACTCAGTTAGGCTATATCACAATAAGTTAAATAATGATATATCCTGACTCAGTTAGGCTATATCCCAATAAGTTAAATAATGATAGTATCCCTGACTCAGTTAGGCTATATCCCAATAAGTTAAATAATGATAGTATCCCTGACTCAGTTAGGCTATATCCCAATAAGTTAAATAATGATAGTATCCCTGACCAGTTAGGCTATATCAAATAAGTTAAATAATGATAGTATCCCTGACTAATTAGGCTATATCCCAATAAGTTAAATAATGATAGTATCCCTGACTCAGTTAGGCTATATCCCAATAAGTTAAATAATGATAGTATCCCTGACTCAGTTAGGCTATATCCAACAATAAGTTAAATAATGATAGTATCCCTGACTCAGTTAGGCTATATCCAATAAGTTTAAATATGATAGTATCCCTGATCAGTTAGGCTATATCCCAATAAGTTAAATAATGATAGTATCCCTGACTCAGTTAGGCTATATCCCATGAAGTTAAATAATGATAGTATCCCTGACTCAGTTAGGCTATATCCCAATAAGTTAAATAATGATAGTATCCCTGACTCAGTTAGGCTATATCACAATAAGTCAGAGATGGTGACATCACCATTAATGTGTGATAATAGTTATGTGATATACTCTGTAATGATAGCATCACAACAACTTGGTTATATGACAATGATAACAAGGTCATAAGACAATCACGATGAACAGTATTTAGCACATGTAGCCTGTTGATGAACACACGTTTCTCTAATAATCTGGTAGCCTACCTGCAAGTCATAGTACAGTGAAGCGATATCTGAACTGGAGTGGTTAAATATATGTGTGACTCTAGCCGGGTGGTTCAGATCAGCGTAAAAGAACTGGAGGTGTTGTCCCAGACTGGTCCGAGTGGACACTCTCCTGCCCAGTCCGTCATAGCGGTACTGGACGCTCCAGCCTCCCGGTAGCTTGTTATATGCTCTAAGGAGCTGGCCCTTGGAGTTGTAGTCAAAGACATCCGAGCCTCGCTGGCTCAGGAAGCCGTCCTCATCCAGACGGTACTGAACGTCACCCAGGCGTGTGATGCGGTCTCGGAGGTCGTAGCGGAGCGGCGTGAGGCGGGCGCTGTTCCCGGGGTTGAGGAGGTGCAGGTTACCGTTCAGGTCGTAGCTGTAGCGCCACGTGGACCAGTCGTTCACCTGGAGGCATAGAGAATGAAAAGAACTTTGACACACCTGAAGTCATCTCTTTAATACCAAACCTGAAGTCATCTCTTTATTTTTTTTGTATTTTCTATTTAAAAAAAGTATACCCCTTTTTCTCTCCAATTTCGTGGTATCCAAATGGTAGTTACGGTCTTGTCCCATCGCTGCAACTCCCATACGGACTCAGGAGAGGCGAAGGTCAAGAGCCGTGCGTCCTCCGAAACACAAACCCAGCCAAGCCACACTGCTTCTTGACACAATGCCTGTTTAACCCGGAAGCCAGCCTCACCAATGTGTCGGAGGATTCACCGTACACCTGGCAACTGTGTCAGCGTGCATTGCGCCCGGCCCGTCATAGAAGTCACTAGTGCGCGATGGGACAAGAACGTCCCTGCTTGCCAAACCCTCCCCTAACCCAGATGATGCTGGGCCAATTGTGCGCTGCCCAATGGGTCTCTCGGTCGCGGGATCTCTAGTGGCACAGCTAACACTGCGATGCAGTGCCTTAGACCAACGTGCCACTCGGGAGGCCGAAGTCATCTCTTTAAAACCAAACCTGAAGTCATCTCTTTAATACCAAAGGTGAGTAGACYAATCAACGGCCTATGCTCCTTATAGGAACCAAGGGCTTTGTCATAACTCTGAAGGATCAGGTTACAGTGGGTCCTCTATACAGCGTGCTTTCTCTCGTAGAGGGGGAGAACGGGAAGTCGGCTGTTTTATGGCGGTTGTAAATACAGAAACTCCTTTCCCCACTCTGCCAAGATGAGAGAATCCCTTTGTTACTACAGAGAAAGCAGTACGGTAACCTCAAAAGGTTTTCTAAAGTAACAATATTTCTGTATTCCAACCATTTGGAATGGTTTGTGGGTATTTAAACAATAATCATGTCCAACCTTTACTGTGTGGTGATATCATTAAAGATGTTATAACGGAAACATTGTAACTTTAAGAGCTTTCACAATGTATATATCAGATGTACATCTACATGTTGTGGAATGTATATGAATAAATATGAAACTATTTGTGAGAAGATGTAATGTGATGTTGGCCTTCTAAATGAGATACTTGTTTAGATATGAAGTTTTAACTAGTCAGTGGCCACACCCCGTGAGTACAGACATTTACATCTGTGTCATGGAAATGCCCCCTTTTCTACTCTAGTATAAAATCCACTTRCAACAAAATGTACATTAGACTAGAAAATACGGAGCTGTCGCTAGATGTTGAAATGGTTGGCAATTTAAACTAGAGTCAAGATAACGCCGGGACGAGGTCCCCACGTTGGAAGGGCTATCACTCTAGAGACCTAAACATGCCAGGTGTAGCTAGTGTGTGAAGTGGTTTAAACTACAACTTTACCAAAGGACAAGTTCAGAAAACACGAAGCAGTAGCTATATGTTGAAATGGTTGGCAACTCAACAAGAGTAAAAAACGCAGGGACGAGGTCCCCACGTTGAAATGGCTAATACATCTACAAACTAAAGAACAATTATTCAGGCTGCAGCTATTTAAATACTTTAGTCTGGTAACCAGATCCGTTCTAAGAACATTTCCGAATGGTACTCGGAAGTATCCATTATAACAACTACAACCACGAAAAAGACCTTGGGACTRCTGGGGAACGCACCCCTTTCCTTTGTCTATTAAGCCATCATATTGGCTTAGCTCACTAGGGACTTTTCTATCATGTCAGTAACCAATGTGTGTGTGTTTATGTAATTCTGTGATTGATTAAGTTTAAGTAAATAAATAATTAAGCCAATTTGTATATCGCTGATTCATGATCTAGGCTAGGGTTTGCGACATTCAGAATATGACTGATGAGGTAATAATACATTAATAAGTGACTGTAATTGATAATATAGGAAAATATCTGAAGAGTTATATTCTGGAAATTCACACTCTATAAACATTTTTTTTCCCGTGGTGCCCCGACTTGATAATTAAAGTTACATGATTAGTWTAATCGCGTAATTAAATTACACACAGAGAATTGATTTGATAATATACAGTCTTCACATTTAATGATAGTCAACGCTACGACAGCTTAAATCAGGTAAGTCAACGTAGGAGAATCAAAAACTGAAGTGTAAAGTGAAAAGGAAAAATGTTCTCTGTATTTGCAATGAAAACCAACATTTAATCAAGCCCAATGTTTCAGGAAGGGGTCTGTAGTAATCTTCTAGGATTGTGATTTGGTGCTCAACTACTGCAGGACTAGTATCACACTGGTCAAGTCAGATCTCCTACCTTCACCCCGCTGAGCTGTCCGTCCCCGTCATACTCATAGCGATACTGTGTTGTGTTGGCATACGGTCCAATCTTCAGCTCTCGCTTCACCACCCGTCCCATACTGTCGTACTGCACCGTCATCCAGTACATCAGGGACCTGAAGATCTCGTACTGCACCTCCTTGATGCGCCCGTGGGTGTCGAAGTGCTTGCTGAGGGTCATCACAGCAGTGGTTATGATCTGGTTGATGTCATAGTAGATCACACCAAACTTCCCAAAGTGTTCCACCTGTAGCCAAGACAACAGTCAAGAGTTAAGTKAAATATTGTACAGAGGGTCTAGGTCCCACTTTAYCTGGATAGTCCAGTATAGATGATTTATGCTCAGTCTATCAACTGTAACTGACATCCTGCAATGGGTTGGGTTGGGTTGTGGCTGGAGTTAGGTTTGGGTTTGGGTTGTGGCTGGAGCTGGAGCTAGGTTTAGGGTTGTGGCTAGAGCTGGAGCTAGGGTTAGGGTTGTGGCTGGAGCTAGGGTTAGGGTTTGGGTTGTGGCTGGAGCTAGGTTTGTCGGCTGGAGCTAGGGTAGAGGTGTGGCTGAGCTAGTGTTGAGGCTAGAGTTAGGGTTTGGTGGGCTAGTTAGGTTGTGGCTGAGCTAGGTTTAAGGTTGTGGCTGGAGCTAGGTTTCAGTTGTGGCTGGAGCTATGGTTAGTTTGGATTTTGGCTGGAGTTGAGGGCTAGGGTTAAGGGTTAGGGTTGAACCAGGATGTGGACATGAAGCTAGGTTTAGAGTTAGTGTGAGGGTTGGGGTTGAAGCTAGGGTTAGGGTTGTGGTTGGAACTAGGGTTAAGGGTTAGTAGTATAGTTTTCACCCACCTTTCCAGAGATCTCGTCATAGCGGTAGAGGTCCACAGGCAGAGGAGTCTCACTGATGACTGGCTTCATACTAGCAATACGGAAGCTTGTCATGGTGAGGTTAGTCAACCTAGCATTCAACCATCCCCCTTCACTGAACCGGTAGATCTGCTGTCGATCACGGACCCATCTTACGGTAACGATCGTAGCAGGGACCCTGCGCTCTGTAAGTTCACCATTCTCAGCACCCCAGCCGTCTCGTCATACCAACGTTCACCACGGTTGCTGTCGTAGAGGATCTCAGCTAGCTTGGCCAGCTTGCCGTACTTGTAGAGGACACGTCGGCCGGTGCCGAGGTAGTGGGTGGCCTTGGGGCGGCCGTCTTCGCTGAAGTCATGGATGATGGAGGCGTTGCTCTCTGGAGGGTTGTAGGTGTTGCGGATGTAACCGATAGAGACGTGGGTGAACATGGTGTGGCGGGCTACACTAGGCATGGTGACGGCTGTGATGCGCCCCGAGGTGTCAAACTCAAATATGTACTGTCTCTGGCTCTGCAGGAGAAGGACCATGGACTGGAGAGAGAGAAGGAGGGAGAGAAGGAGGGAGAGAAGGAGGGAGAGAGGAGGGAGAGGGAACATAAGTCATCATCATCACCAATAGCATCATTTTATGCACTTTTCACTTCTCACAACCAGCCTGTTTTTACTATCCCTGCTACAGGTGCTATGATGCACGCACTCTATCCAGGTGGCTGTAGCTCCACACAGATGATAGCAACAGTACCGGTAACAGTACCAGTACCAGTAACAGTACCGGTAACAGTACCAGTACCGGTAACAGTAACAGTATCAATAAAAGTACCAATACCTGTACCAGTAACAGTAACGGTACCAGTACCTGTACCAGTAAAAGTACCAAACAGTGCTATGTCCTCACCTTATCCAGATAACTATAGCTCCACACCTTGCCATCTATGAACGACCGTGACAGAATACGTCCCTGAGGGTCAAACTCTGTCCTCTCGCTCATACTGCCCCTCTGCAGCCCCACCAGCTGACCCGTGGTTGAGTATGACACATTCACCACCGCCAGGCTGCTGCTAGGCAACCACATGGCGGGACGGCCCTGCGCGTCGTACATGATGCGGAGCGTGAACTTGCGGTGGTCGTCGTAGATCTTCTCTGTCCGAGTGTTGCGGTCGAAGTCGATGGAGAGGAGGTTACGACCATGTGCCTGGAGGACGATAGAGAGTGATGTAAGGGAAAGCTCTCATGAAATGGACAAAAATTAATGGCAACATAATGCCATTGGACGAAACATATACATGATTGCAAATAAAAAATCCAAAGATCCAAAACTCCAAAGATCGCGAGCGTGCTCCACCGTACATTTTCATATTGCAAATGAACATAAAGTCAAGACCCAAGGGTCAAATTTTGATATATATGTTTTTTCTTCCAAAAATACAAAAATTCCAAAAATACTTTCTGGACCGTTTTTCGAAATCTTTTAGATGTTTTTGTTGTCAATAATACATATATAACAACCATATGAACATACCMTTGTKTTATTTTATTGAGTTGTCCATAAGGCATTTGTAATATACTATCATAGGAAGTCAAATGTCAGTGAACCATGGCCAAATGGCATAAGAAATGTCCAAATGCCATATATAAGTATTGAAAGTGCCATATCAGGATGTTATGTCCATTTGCCYTATATGYTCATAGGAAGTCGGTTTCCAAACCCAAAAGTCCGTGAACCATGTCCAAAAGGCATAAGAAATATCCAACCGCCATATATAAGCATTGAAAGTGCCATATCAGGATGTTATGTCCATTTGCCATATATGATCATAGGAAGTCGGTTTCCGAACCCAAAAGTCAGTGATATATACACTGCTCAAAAAAATAAAGGGAACACTTACACAACACAATGTAACTCCAAGTCAATCACACTTCTGTGAAATCAAACTGTCCACTTAGGAAGCAACACTGATTGACAATAAATTTCACATGCTGTTGTGCAAATGGAATAGACAAAAGGTGGAAATTTATAGGCAATTAGCAAGACACCCCCAATAAAGGAGTGGTTCTGCAGGTGGTGACCACAGACCACTTCTCAGTTCCTATGCTTCCTGGCTGATGTTTTGGTTCCTTTTGAAGTGCTGGCGGGCTTTCACTCTAGTGGTAGCATGAGAACGGAGTCTCAACCCACACAATGGCTCAGGTAGTGCAGCTCATCCAGGGATGGCACATCAATGCGAGCTGTGGCAAGCAAGGTTTGGCTGGTCCTGTCAGCCGTACGTGTCCAGCAGCATGGAGGCGCGTACCAGGAAACGGCCAGTGCATCAGGGAGTACGTGGAGGAGGCCGTAAGGAGGCACAACGCAGCAGCAGGCCGCTACCTCGCCTTTGTGCCAAGGGGAGCAATGCCAGAGCCCCAAAATGACCCTCCAGCAGGCGACAAATGCATCCCACTGCTCTGGACACTACGCGACAGACACAGCAAACCTTCTTGCCACAGCTCGCTTGATGTGCCATCCTGGATGAGCCTGCACCTACTGAGCCACTTGTGTGGGTTGTAGACCTCCGTCTCATGCTACCACTAGAGTGAAAGCACCGCCCCCGCATCTCAAGTTTTATCACTGTTTACAGACTTATTGCACAATGACTGTCAATTTGCAATGGTTCAATGGCATTTACCATCAACTGAATTTGACATGCTCTAATATGCTGCAGAAATGCCCAATTTGACTGGCCATTGACCTTCGGGTATGGCCTGGGCAGTGATAAGTGTTTTCCTCTCCATCGCTCGTTGTGTTACCTCCATCCTTGTCTGTGTGTGTGTGTGATGTTTTTGTCTGGACATTGAATGGGATAAAATGACTGCTTTCAGTTCATGAGGGTGCCTAATCACATTCATTGAAGTTTGGAAAGATAATTGACCTTTTTAACCTTTTAAACAGCCCTTAATGACCCCAATATTAAGGCACTTCGGTTGGCCAACAGGGAACTGAATTGACATTGTTACGATTTCTCCGTAAATACGATAGATACATTGGCTGTTATTTTTTCTGACACTGTAGGTCATGTACTTGACGTGAAGCGGTCAAATTAGCGCTCTATGACCTGTTTTTGACCTTTATCCCAGAAAAGGGGCCTTAACTCAAAAGCATTGAGGCCTCGACACATCTTGTTTCTGGCTAACAGCCCCTTGGCCAAACCTGTGCTCACCGAGTTTCATCTTCAAAGTTTTTTCTGTTTAGGAGAAATGGCCATGTCACTGGTGATGTTTTGTCCATTTGCAATAAGCAGCCACTCGCCATCTGCTGGAATTTTCCCGAACAGCGGAAAAATTACCAAAATTAAAAAATAAATAAAACGGAAACCAAATGTCCGAGATACTTCATTCGACGACTTCCCGGTAGATCTGGCCATGGGGCACGGACCGAGGCCGTCMGCCTATTTTAAAAACATTTGCGGACGTCTAGTAAGGGACCGTACATTTGCAATATGGAGATCCTCATCAATCATACTGCAAATGCCGAAGAGTGCCCTTAGGTATGTKATCTCTGTAGCCAGAGTCAGTGATGTCATCTCTGTAGCCAGTCAGTGATGTCATCTCTGTAGCCAGACTCCGTTATGTCATCTCTGTAGCCAGAGTCAGTGATGTCATCTCTACACACAGAGTAAGTGATGTCATCTTTACACAAAGTAACTGATGTCATCGCTACACACAGAGAAAGTGATGTCATTTCTACACATACTGTAGAGTATGTGATGTCATCGCTAATGATTAAATGACGCACAGAAAGGAAGCGAGGTCATCTCAGCTCACCCTCAGCTTTCTGCCAAACACAGTGACCTTCCCTTTGGTCTGTTCCTTGCGGAGCCGCCACTCAATGGAGTTGAGTCCGTTGTCTGTGGGTAGTGTGATGTTCCTACGGCCAATAGTAGGACTGACCGATCCGGCCAGGATGTGGGGCTCAGTGTGGAAGCTGATGCCCATCCCGTTGGCATACATCACCCGCAGGGTGCCGTTGTTACACAGCTGGTAGCTGTTCCTCACCTGGTCTGTAGGGGGCGATGGGGACAAGGAGAGAGAAGGGAGTTGTCATATGAGTTGGCTCTTTTACTGGCGTCTTCCTCTGTTATGTTTACATGCTGAAAAAAGATAAAGTTGCAGATTAAATTGAAATGGATTTTTGCTGCCCTTCACAAGCAGAACTCTTTCCTTGAACAAAAAAACGAACAATTTGTCGTATGATTTGTTTGACAACTTGTCAGTATCATTTCTGATCAGGCAACTCCACACTCAGAGTGACTCATAATGAAAGTAAATGTGCGTCTGGTTTATAGAACAGCTTGCAAGCTTGGTAAATGAATAATCTGGCAGTCTGTCATTTCAGTTTTTTCTATCCCCCACTCAAACACTCAAAAACCATGTTCCCTATAAACTGTGCGTGTGCATGAGCACAATAGCCCCTAGACTGCCGTGCAGAATAAATACTGTATCAGCCCACGGAGAGAAGAACGAAATTGAACTTCACTCAAATTTCTAGAGTTTTCCCTGTTAGTTTCCCTATCAAGTCTCATGTAATGTAGGCCTACATTGAACACCACACATTGGCTGCTACTGTAGGCTGAATGATAAAACAGCTATTTCTCTGTTAAAACCTTTTTGGGCTAGGGGGCAGTATTTTGACGTCTGGATGAAAAGCGTGCCCAAAGTAGGATATGCATATAATTGGTAGATTTGGATAGAAAACACTCTAAAGTTTCTAAAACTGTTAAAAATAATGTCTGTGAGTATAACAGAACTAATATGGCAGGCAAAAACCCGAGGACAAACCATCCCCCCAAAAATAATGTTCAGTCTACCARTGTTTCCAATGGCTGTCATGTTTATTATGAGGCGAAAACCTCCCAGATTGCAGTTCCTAGGGCTTCCACTAGATGTCAACAGTCTTTAGAAAGAGTTTCAGGCTTGTTTTTGGAAAAATTAGCTACAATTTGTAGTTTTTCTAAGTGGCTCCCATTTTGGCTGTAGTGTTTTCATGCGCGTGGATGAGAGCGCATTCTTTGTTGTTTATCTCCGGTAAAGACAATAACGATTCTCCGTCTTAAATTTTATRGTTTATTTACYTATTAGGGTASCTGAGGTTTGATTATAAACGTTGTTTGACTTGTTTGGAGAAGTTTATTGGTAACGTTTTGGATTCATTTTGTATGCATTTTGAAGGAGGGAAACCGGTGGATTATTGAATGAAGCGTGCCAGCTAAACAGAGTTTTTATGGATATAAAGAAGGACATTATCGAACAAAGGACCATTTGTGATGTAGCTGGGATGTTTTGGAGTGCCAACAGAAGAAGATCTTCAAAGGTAAGGCATATATTATATCGCTATTTCTGTCTTTCGTGGTGCACCTGCCTGGTTGAAAAATGTTTTTCATGCTTTTGTATGCGGGGCGCTGTCCTCAGATAATCGCATGGTGTGTTTTTGCCGTAAAGCCTTTTTGAAATCTGACACAGCGGCTGGATTAACAAGAAGTTAAGCTTTGTTTTGATGTATGATACTTGTATCTTCATGAATGTTAAATATTTATATTTC
This sequence comes from Salvelinus sp. IW2-2015, assembly GCF_002910315.2. NCBI lineage: Eukaryota > Metazoa > Chordata > Actinopteri > Salmoniformes > Salmonidae > Salvelinus > Salvelinus sp. IW2-2015. Next base: position 2,595,747 of record NC_036848.1, read on the forward strand.
TGTAATTTGAATTTCGCGTTCAGCAATTTCACCGGATGTTGTCGAGGTGGGTTGCTAGCAAAACGCTTACGCCAGAAAGGTTAACATGTTATGGGATGCATTTTCTCCATTGTTTTTGATGGGCCACTCTGGTAGGTCTACATTATGATCAAATAGCCACAATAGCCTACTTGACCACTGTTAAAACCGTAACTTAAAGCAGGTACAGCCTCAGTGTTCACAGTAAACGCGCGCTGGAAATTGCACAGAATTTTCACAAAATTCCTGAAATTTGGTCAGTGCTGAGAGAAATTTAAGGGAACATTGCTCTTAAACATAGAGTCGGAAATTTACAAACACCTTAGCCAAATACATTTAAACTCAGTTTTTCACAATTCCTGACATTTAATCCTAGTAAAAATTCACTGTCTTAGGTCAGTTAGGATCACCACTTTAATTTAAGAATGTGAAATGTCAGAATAATAGTAGAGAGAATTATTTCMTTCAGCTTTTATTTCTTTCATCCTATTCCCAGTGGGTCAGAAGTTGACATACACTCAATTAGTATTTSGTAGCATTGCCTATAAATTGTTTAACTTGGGTCAAATGTTTCGGGTAGCCTTCCACAAGRTTCCCAGAATAAGTTGGGTGAATTTTGGCCCATTCCTCCTGACAGAGCTGGTATAACTGAGTCAGGTTTGTAGGTCTCCTTGCTCGCACTCACTTTTTCAGTTCTGCCCACACATTTTCTATAGGATTGAGGTCAGGGCTTTGTGATGGCCACTCCAATACCTTGACATTGTTGTCCTTAAGCAATTTTGCCACAATGTTGGAAGTATGCTTGGGGTCATTGTCCATTTGGAAGACCCATTTGCGACCAAGCTTTAACTTCCTGACTGATGTCTTGAGATGTTGTTACCTACCTCATGATGCCATCTATTTTGTGAAGTGCACCAGTCCCTCCTGCAGCAAAGCACCCCCACAACATGACGCTACCACCCCCGTGCTTCATAGTTGAGATGGTGTTCTTCGGCTTGCAAGCCTCCCCCTTTTTCCTCCAAACATAACGATGGTCATTATGGCCAAACAGCTCTTTTTTTGTTTCATCAGACCAGAGGACATTTCTCCAAAAAGTACGATCTTTGTCCCCATGTGCAGTTGCAAACCCTAGTCTGGCTTTTTTATGGCTGTTTTGGAGCAGTGGATTCTTCCTTGCTGAGCGTCCTTTCAGGTTCTGTCAATATAGGACTCGTTTTACTGTAATTATAGATATATTTGTACCTGTTTCCTCCAGCATCTTCACAAGGTCTTTTTGCTGTTGTTCTGGGATTGATTTGCACTTTTCGCACCAAAGTACYTTCATCTCTAGGAGACAGAACGCGTCCCCTTCCTGATCGGTATGACYGCTGCGTGGTCCCATGGTGTTTATACTTGCGTACTATTGTTTGAACGTGGTACCTTCAGGCGTTTGGAAATTGCTCCCAAGGATGAACCAGACTTGTGCAGGTTTACATTTTTTTCCTGAGGTCTTGGCTGATTTCTTTTGATTTTCCCATGATGTCAAGCAAAGAGTCACTGYGTTTSAAGGTAGGCCTTGAAATACATCCACAGGTATACCTCCAATTGAAATTATGTCAATTAGCCTATCAGAAGCTTCTAAAGCCACYACATAATTTCTGGAATTTTCCAAAGCTGTTTAAAGGCACAGTCAACTTAGTATATGTAAACTTCTGTCCCACTGGAATTGTGATACAGTGAATTATAAGTGAAATTATCTTTCTTTAAACAATTGTTGGAAAAATGACTTTTGTCATGCACAAAGTAGATGTCCTAACCGACTTGCCAAAACTATAGTTTGTTAACAAGAAATTTGTGGATCATACACACATACAGACACACACAAAATCTCTAATTCTTCTCCTCCAGTATAAGTGAGAAGTAATCTTATATTCTCTCTCCTTCCAGTATGAAAAGATGAATAACCTCTATATTTCTCCTCCTCCAGGTATAAGTGAGAATAACCCTCTATATTCTCTCTCTCCTTCCATGGTATGAAACAGTGAGAAGGAAGCTCTATCATTATCTCTCTCCCTCCAGGATGACAGTGAAAGTAACCTTCTATATTTCGCTCTCCTCCAGTTACACAGTTAGAATTAAACCTTCTATATTTCTCTCTCCTCCAGGTATGAAATGAGAAGTATCTCCTATATTCTCCTCCTCCAGTATGAAAGTTAAAGTAACCTCTATATGTCTCTCGTCCTCCAGTATGACAGGAAAGTATCTTTATTTCCTCTCCTCAGGTATGAAAGTGAAGAAGTAACTCATAATATTTCTCTCCAGGTAATGACATGAGAAGTAATCTCTATATTTCTCTCTTCCTCCAGGTATGAAAGGTGAGAATAATCTCGATATTTCTCTTCTCCTCCAGGTATGAAAGTGACGAAGTATCTCTATATTTCCCCTCCAGTAGACAGAAATAATCTCTTATTTCTCTCTCCTCCAGTACAGTGAGAAGTAATCTCAACTTTCCTCTCCTCCAGGTATGAAAGAGAAGTAATCTCTATATTCTCCTCCAGTATGACAGTTGAGAATTAATCTCTAATATTTCCCTCCTCCAGTATGAAAGTGAGAAGTAAGCTCTATATTCTCCTCCATGCTATGCAGTGAGAAGTAAACTCTAATTCTCTCTCCCTCCAGAGTAGGACGTGAGAAGTAACCTCTATATTCTCTCTCCTCCAGGTATGACAGTGAGAAGTAAACCTCTATATTTCTCTCATCCTCCAGTATGACATGAAAGTAACCTCAATTCTCTCCTCCAGGATACTGACAGAAGAAGTAAACCATATTTCTCTTCTCCTCAATTATGACATGAGAATATCTCTATATTTCTCTCTCCTCAGTATGACAGTGAGAGTAACCTCCTAATTCTCTCATCCCCAGTTATGACAGTGAGAAGACCTCTATATCTCTCTCTCCCCAGCTGACATAGAAAATAACCTCAATCTCTTTCTCCTCCAGGTAGACAGTGAGAAGTAATCTCTATATCTCTCACCAGGTATAGATAGTGGGTCGTCTACCAATGTAAACCTATCCACTGCATCGTGATCCAGTCTAGCACCGGGAGATAGACGTTCCATCCACATTGACATAGAAGCTCCAGCCGAGACTGATGACATCACCTGTGATCACCAACCTTCTCTGTGAGCCTTCCGATACCCTGGTACATAGGTGGAATACACACACAATCAGGAATGTGCTGATGTGTCTCTGTGTGGGTCGCTGTGGTGTCTCTGGGGTCTGGTGCTCTACTGTTGTGTGCTCTCTGGTTGTGTCTGATGTGTCTGTTTGTGTCTGTGTGGGGTTGTGGTCCTGTGTGTTCTCTGTGGTGCTCTGGTGTGTCTGTGTGTGTGTGTGTTGTTCTGTGTGGTTCTCTGTGTGTCTCTGTGTTGTGTTGTGTGTGTGTGTGTGCGTGGTGTCTGTGTGTGAGTGTGTGTGTGTGTGTGTGGTGTGGTGGGTGCGTGGGTGTGTGTGTGTGTGTGTGGTGTGTTCTGGTCTGGGTGACTGTGTGGTCTGGCTGTGTTTTTTCTTCTCGTGTGTCTCCGTGTGTGTGGTGGTTGTTACAGCACAGTTCTGTCTGCTGTGCTGAACACTGGTTTTGAAAGCTTGCTTTGCTCCCTCTTCTCTCTGTCTCTCTCATTCCCGCCACGCTCTCTCTCTCTCTCTTCTCTGTTTTTATTACAAGAGATTGCATTATAGGGAAGAGCTTAGTCTACTGCAGAGTCGGACAGAGAAGCCCATCTCTGTGTGTTTGAAGTTGGTTAACGCTCTGGAGGTTGATAACAAATGCTTTATGATTACTAGCCGGTATGGTGATGGAGGATCAAAGCCACTGGTTGGTGGTGTGTGTGGGTGTGTGTGGTATGGGGCTTGTGCTATGTGACTGTGTGGAGGGATGTGTGTGTGTGTGTGGCAATGATGTGTGTGTGTGTGGTGTGTCGTGTGGGTGTCTGTGTCTGTGTGTC